>NC_083101.1:69545689-69852956 GCF_949774975.1 Lagenorhynchus albirostris | reverse complement strand
TATATCTTACAAATCTTGCAATAATATCTTACAAAATCATGCATTGGTAAAAGACCCAGAGTGCAATGGACCAATGGATTTTAATGTAACAGAGTATGTGAAGTTCACTGATACAGTTTCAGATTCCACATTTCAACTAACCTATAAGAAACCAACACTTGCTGAGCTTTGGTACAGTATCAAAGAAAGACATCCCCAATTATCAGAAAAGACCGTTAACACACTCTTCCCCATTCCACCTACGTATCTGTGTGAGGCTGGATTTTCTTCACATACTTCACCCAAACAACATCACAACAGATTGAATGAAGCAGCAGCTGTGAGAATCCAGCTGTCTTCTATTAAGCCAGACAATAAAGAGACTTACAAAAATGTAAAACAATGCCACTTTCTCACTAATTTGTTTTTTGGAAAATAGTTTTTTCTTACATATGTTAAGATGCAATGGGTTTATTATTATTACTTTTAAGTAAATATTTTAAAATTTGTCTAGTTTTAATTTCTAACATGGTAAATATTGACAGATATAATCCACATAAATAAAAGCTCTTTGGAGTCCTCAATAGTTTTTAAGACACTAACGTAATCACGAGACCAAAAAGTTTGAGGACCACTGAATTACGCATTTAATTCTAACACTGAGCAATAGATTACTATTATCATCCCTCCTTTACAGATGAGGAGACTGAAGCAGAGAAGTTAGGCAACTTGCTTACTGCCACAGAGAGTAAGAGCTGAAACCCAAGGAGTCTGAGCTCTTCACCTGTACCTTCTTCTTACCTGTGTTCTTTCTAGAAATGAATAGAAAACAAGGGCTCAGCGGAACACATTAACTCTTTTGGGGACACCAGAACAGGATTTAGAATGTTCTAGTGACAATCTTCTGAATGGCACTTTAGAAACCCAAGTGAATAACAGCAACTTTTAGCTCTAGGTACCCCAAAGTACATTATATTAATTACTTCGAACAATGTAACATGAATATAACAAGTTGTAATAAATTACATGAACGTAATAATTATGATAATAAGTTATTACTGAGTACTTGCCTTGGGTCAGGCACTTGCCCAACAACTTAACATGGATTAAGCCATTTAACTCTCAAAACAACCCTAATAGGTAGGCGCTATTATCTCCCTTTTATAGATCAGGAAACCGAGGCAGAGAGAGGTTATGACACTTCACCAATGTCACGTTGCTAGTAAATGAGAGACTGGCTTTCATACCAGGGCAGTGAGGCTCCAGAGTCCACTCTCTCAAGCATTTCCTTATACCGCTTATCCTTGCCTAAAACAAACATCTCCAAAAGGCCGATATTCCAAATATTCTAACAGTGCTTCTCAAACCTTAGGATGAACCACAATCACCGGGAGGGACTGTTAACACACACACCACTAGGCCTCCCTCCAGGGTTTCTGATCGAGTAAGTCTGGAGTGAGACTCCAGAATTTTCATTTCTCATCACTTGCCAGGCTGATGTTGTGGGTCCGTCGGCCACAGTTTGAGCATCACAGCTATACAATGCAGAGGATTCAAGGATTCAACTTAACAGGCCAATCTGCCATATAGTGAAATAAATGATAAGATGACCACCCATGATGTGAGGGCTCCCAGTCCTCTAGACCTTTGGTATTACCTGGTATGCAGGGATGCCATTTGAATAAGTAGGTCCCATTGGGATGTACTTACTCTAAAAAATTATTCATTTTTTATCTGCAATTCAAATTTAACAAGGTCTCTTGTATTATATTCTAAATCTGGCAACTTTACTCTTATGCTGCTTTTCGCTTATTCATCCTTTGATTCGGTATGGGTCTGAGAGGTACTTGTTATCTTGTGTCAGTGATAATAGTGTTTGTTTTTCAATCAGCCACCTTTCTTCATTTCAAAAGGATAAGTATCAGGTGAAGAAAAATAAATGTGCCTACCATGCACCAGAAAGTTCTTTGGTCAGAATATTTCCATTCTTGTGGATTTTGTATTGAAGATGTCCTGTACTTATTTTTGCTCATCAGTAACACTAAAATGTTCTTGACCAAGTGGGATTAATTAGGTTAAAAAGTTATTCATTCATCTATCCATTTATATACTACTACATATCCAACCATACTAGGCTGGACGTGAGACCCCACAGTGAAAAAGATGGTTTCCTGAAATTATCCAGTAGCAAACAAATATGAAGCAAAGCTAGCTTCAGCCAAAAGGATACTATAATCATCTCAATTGTAATTTCCACCTCAATAATAAAAAGACACATAGATATGTTATTACCTCAGTAATCTGGGCAACCCGATTGGCTTCATCGTCTGTCATTTCCGAGAGGCATTTTGCTACACTGATATACAGCTCTAGATCATTTCTCTGGTAAAGAAAAATCCAAAGCATGTCAAAATACAGTGTAAAATAACACGTATATTCTCAATGTTCTGACAAAATCATTAGATTTGCTTATCTCCACGAACAGCAGCTGATGAGATTTTAATTTTAACCAAGCCAAAACTTGTGACCAATTTTTATCATTTAAAAAACTCCTTTCGGGCTTCCCTCGTGGTGCAGTGGTTGAGAGTCCGCCTGCCGATGCAGGGGACACGGGTTCGTGCCCCGGTCCGAGAAGAGGGCCTGTGAGCCATGGCTGCTGAGCCTGCGCGTCTGGAGCCTGTGCTCCGCAACAGAAGAGGCCACAACAGTGAGAGGCTCACGTACCACAAAAATAAAATAAAAAAATAAAAAAATCTTTCCTGTTATTGCGTGTATTTTGTTTGACTGTACTATTTTCTTATCAGAACCCATCATTCCAAATGGATTTTTAACTTCTTTGTACAACTACATTTCAGAAGTCTGTTGGGGGAGGCAAGGCTAGTATTAAGTCACTTGATGTAAATAGTGGGTCAGACAATACGCCCAAGGACTCCCCAGGTGTAAAGTATAAGGGCTTCTTTTTTTTTATTTTAAAAATTTATTTATTTATGCCTCCGTTGGGTCTTTCTTGCTGTGCCAGGGCTTTCTCTAGTTGCAGCGAGCAGGGGCTACTCTTCGTTGCAGTGGCTTCTCTTGTTGCGGAGCACGGGCTCTAGGCGTGTGAGCTTCAGTAGTTGTGGCTCATGGGCTCCAGAGTGCAGGCTCAGTGGTTGTGGCATAAGGGCTTAGTTGCTCCACTGCATGTGGGATCTTCCTGGACCAGGGTTCGAACCCATGTCCCCTACATTGGTAGGCGGATTCTTAACCACTGTGCCACCAGGGAAGTCCAAGTGTAAGGATTTCTGAACGTGCTCATCTTCTATGGGCATTTGGTAAAAGGCCTAAGAGCAAACTTCCTGGTGCCGCACTGGTTAACCTGCTTCTGAGCGTGCTCAAAACTTTGGTTCTAAATATTCAACCTCAATTTAGATCTTGGAAGCAAACATTCTTAGTGAAGAACGTGGTTATTTCTTGCTAGCCTTCCCACCACATTCTTAAAACATATACCTCCCTGCTTTGCCAAAAGGCTTTAAAAAATCCCAAACATAAATTGTCAGGAATGTAAATATTTTTGTTCCTCACCCGAATCTTATTTGGCAGAAGGTCAAAAATTTTCCCAGTAGCTTTGCTGAGCAGACTCCAGAGGTGGTAGGCAGGGCTGGGCTGTTTCATGGCCTGGCTCAGACCCTGTAAGGCACTCGGGCATAACTCAGGTTTGGAGAGTGGGGAAGCTGCTTTAAAAACTGTCACCATCAAGCTTTCAACAAAACCCACGATCTGTTCATCAGAGACGTGTTTTATCCACGAAGGCACAGATAGCAGGAGGTATTTCTTGATATTCAGCTGAAAGCAAAACAGAAGAGGTCAGATGTAAACAGGCAAGTCTGGGTTTGTAATGCTCAAAACCTCTAGGTCATCACTGTGTTTGAAAGATAAAAGGTTCAGGTGAAACATAAAAAGTTCAGGTTGTTTCCTAGACCCTCATTTCCCCACAGCTTCATGGTCTAATGGACCACCGATGCATGTAATTTTAGCGGCTGCGGTGACTTCTGATCCAGGGTGACTCGTGTGGATATATGGTATCTGCCAATCCATCTGTGAACTACTCAGCTTAAACCTTGGATCTCTTCAGCGAGGGGAATAAAATGCTAACTTCTAAAAGAACATGACAGTTGCTATTCAGTCTTAAAAGGTCACATTCTCTGGCAAGAAAAGCTCCTGAAGATGAAGGCTCAACTGCTGGAAATCGACTAAACAGAATATCTATTATTATTCATTTCTTCTTCTGAGGAAGAATAAAGAAATAATGAGGGGAACTGGCATTCTGGGGCCATTTCTGAGCAAAGAAGAACCAGCCAAGCGTGTGGAACTGACCATAGCATCTTAAGAGTTCAGGAGCGCTAAGAAGGGGCATAGTTAATGATAGCTGTGAGCCACAGACTTTGAGAAAGCAGGCTTCAAAAATTCTTAGAAACATTAAGTATGATACTAAAGGAGCAGCAAGTCTAAAAGAAGTGCTTTAAAAAATAAAATCTGACAAAAACCAGTATATTTCAAAAAAAGATCAATGTAGCTTCATGAGTTACAGAAGACTTCATGTTAAAAAACATGCCATTTCAGATCATTTTTTAAATGAGCAGGTACATAATTTAAAAAATGAATTTACAAGCTTAATTTGTTAATTAACAAAGATAATAAGAAAGGTCCCTAATCAAGGACAAATGCAAAAAAAAAGAAATAGGACAGATCTAAAAGAGAAATGGAAGGATAACTAAAACCTAGAAAAATGTCTGAGATCAAAAAAACAGGCTGTTAGAATTATAGATGATTCAAAAGGAAGGAAGCATTAACAGAACAGTGTTCAAGACACAGGCTTTTGAGTCAGCCGGACTCTTCCATTTATTTGCTATGTAAACTTTGCTTAACCTCCAGTTGCTTCAGTTCATCAACCTATAAAATGGGAATAAAGTCTACTTCTCAAAAGTGAAATAAACCAGACACAAAAGATATAATACTGTACAATTCCATTCTAAAGAATTTCTAAAGTTTATATGAAATTTAAATTTATATGAAAGTTCTTTAAAGAAGGCAAAATTATAGAGACAAAAAGAACAGTAGTAGCCTGAGTCTGAGATTGGGAGTGGGGATTAACTATAAGTAGGCACGGTGGAACTTTTTGGAGTGATGGAAATATTATTGGTGATGGATGAAAATATATAAATGTACTAAGACCCATCAAATTATACACTTAAAATAGCCATATTTTATGGAATATAAATTACAACTCAATAGAGCTGTAAAAAAAAAAAAAAAATTGGCCTGTCAGGGTTGAAGAGAGATTAAATCTGATGTCTGAAAGTACTCATTGAGTGCTTACCAGTAGCAGGTACATAACCAGTGCTCATTAAGTGGTAGCTAAATGGGAGCTGTTTGGAGCAGACAGGTAATAACAGCTGATGGAAAGGACGCAGACCTCAGTAACACTGACCTTCAATTAAAAAGAATCAGGAGATGTAGGAAAGCTTAAAAAAAAAAAGAAGTACAGAGTAGAGACTAAAGCCAAAAAGACTGAGGAAATAATAAGAGGGTTTTGCACTATCCTCAAAGAATTAAAGCCTCCTAGAATAGAAGAATAACGAAGAGGAGATCATTTAGCTTATAATTAATTGGTAAACCTCTAAGGAATCATGGAATGTGGTTTTTTGGGGGGTCCTACCTTGAAATGTACCCCAAATTATACATCTTTAAATAATCTCACATCTTTAAATAATCTCACCCTATTCTTCCTACCTACCTTAGATGGTAGGAAGGTGCCCTGGAAGGTGCTGGCCCCCTCTATCATAAATACCAGGCTAGATCACTTCTCCCTCAGCACTTTACTCAAGCTGAACACCATTGGCAGAGATGTTCTACTCTCTCCACATACACCTTCCCACTTACATTCCCTTGTGTCTCTAACTTGATGCCTAATGAAATCCTACCAAGCCTTCAAGGCTCGCCTTAATTGCTGCCTTTCTGTGAAAGGGAGGGATCATTTATCCAGTGTGTGTGGATTTGCCTTTCTTTTAATACCTGCTGAAACGACTGCATATCATATAAACAAACCCAGGTTCCAATAACTGTACAACTTTCTACCTGTATGGTCTTGAGAAAGGAATTTTAATATCTCTGATCATCACTGTCCCTTTTTCTTGTAATAAATGGTAGCTGAAAGCATTAATGGTGATGGCTATGGCAGAGTTCTGTGTCCCACAATTTTCCAATTTGCTGTCCAGCTCTTGTCAAGTCCTCACTGTGAAATCCCATTTGTCCACTCTTGACTTTGAGAGCTCACACACAAATGAATGTTGATCTCCCCCAAAAGAACCATATCCTCCTGTTGCTCAACATCCTTAATTACTACATACACTCAGACCATGGATCAGTGGTGGCATCACCCATATTCCCAACAGTGCAGCGACATTCTGGGATGACTGAGCCTGGGTCACCATAATTTCAAGACACAGTTGCTGAATCTCTTCACCTGAAAGAGAAGAAAGGAAAAAACTGTGATATAGCTGCTTCTCTTAACTCATATCCAGTCTTCAATGTCTCAAATCAGACATCTAAAGGTAAAAGAACTTGTGTGTGATGTCTAAAGGTAATGGAACTTCAGCAAACCATAAGGTATTTCAAGAGACCTTTTTAGTTACGAAGCAAAAGAACGTACCCGCTGTATCAGAGGCTTGAGTTTTGGAACTGGCAAGGATCTTGAAATAGCTCAGGAAAGTTCTCTTGTGATGTCTAGACAAACCTAAACACTCAAATACTATTCAAAATTTGAGAAAATTCTAGCTAAAAATCTCTTGTTTCTGTTTTTCTCTCCTCTCCATCTTACATTCAGCACATAGACAAATCTGGAAGGCCTTAGAGATGTATCCATGTTCTCTAGTGACCCAGTCTTTTTAAGCCTGATCCCAGTCGGCAGATGCATCTTCCCAACCAGACGTTTTCTTCTGTTTACTAAGGATTTTTACTAAAACACCAACATCTTCAATATAGCACACAAAAGCAGGGCAGGGGCAGGGGAACATATTTTTCTGGAAACATAGTATGGTGAGATCTGGAAGCATAGTATGGTGAGATCATATCTTATATAGGATTAGGTTCAAATGAAAGCATTCAAATGAAAATTGTGTTCAGTCAAAATAATCTTTGATTATCCCTTAAACTGTACATATAGTATACAAATCTTTTTGTATATCATATGTAAGTAAGCACCTACTGTAAAAGAGCACTCATGGCAAATACACACACATATACAATTTCTAGCACTGTTAAAGTTGTTCTCCCTCTTTTTTTTTTTTTTTTTGGAGGTGGGGGGCAAATACATGCATCTAAATTGGCCTATGCTAATACTCTAACTCCATACTAGAGGTTGCTGTGGACAAACTGAGATGTGCATTCCCTTTGCCTCTCACCACAAAGTACCTGTGGTAAACAGAATAATGGCCCCCAAAGATGCCTATATCTAATCCCCGGAACTTGTGAATATGTTCTCTTGTATGGCAGAGGAACTTTGCAGATGTGATTAAGGTTAAAGACCTTGAGATAAGGAGATTATCCTCGATTACTGAAATAGACCCATTAATCACATGAATCCTTAAATATGGAAAACCTTTCCCGTCTTCAGAGAACCAGAAAGATGACAGCATGAGAGGTCTTCAGCCCTCTGTTGTTTGCTTTGAAGATGGAGAAAGGGGGCCACAAGCCAAGGAGTATGGGCATCCTCTAGAAGCTGGAAAAGGAAGGGGAATGGATTCTCCCTGTCTTAGTCTGTTTGGACTGTTATAACAAAACACTACAGACTGGGTAGTTTATAAACAACAGGAATTTATTTCTCACAGTTCCGATGGCTGGAAGTCCAAGACCAGGGTGCCAACATGGTTGGGTTCCGGTGAAAGCCCTTTTCTAGGTTGCAGACTGCTGATTTCTTGCTGTGTCCTCACATTGTGGAAGGGACTGGGGAGCTCTGTGGGGCCTCTTTTATAAGGGCACTAATCCCATTCATGAGGGCTCCACCCTCATTACCTAATCACCCTCAAAGGCCCCACCCTCTAATACCATCACATTGAGGTTTAGGTTCTCAACATATGAATTTTCAGGGAACACAAATATTCAGGCCACATCACTCCCCTGGGCAACTAGGAAGGAATGCTGTTCTGCTGGTATCTTGGTCTTAGCCCAGTGAGAACCATGTTGGACTTCTGACCTACAGGACTATAAGATAATAAATTTGTGTTGTTTCAAGCCACTAAGTCTGTGGTAATTTGTTACAGCAGTAATAGCAAACTAATACAGCACCTCATAGGGCATTTCCTTGAAACCTGGAGTTCTGAAAATGCAGCTTGATAACCATCAAACCAGGCTTTCTGGGACCTGCACCACATGCCCAGCGACATGCACCATCTCAGTCGAGTATTGTTTTGATGAGTGCATCTGGTCTGTGTCTTCAAACCTCCTTCCCCTCCCCCTCAGCTATTTAGAAAGTGACTCAATGAAAGTAACCCAGCTGTCCCATCCAAGAAGACAAACCTCAAGTACCCAGACATCCATCCAGTCACTACCAATTGTGACACACAATTTTCTATTCAGGTCACATCCTAAAAGCAGAGTCTGAAGACCTAAAAACATGATATTTACCAAAGTTTAGCCTCATAAGTGGAGAGAGGAGTGCAGCCCAGTTCACAGGAGGATACTGGTAGCTTTCTCCAACAGTTGCTATGGGTTTCATCACAACTTTGAGAAGGGAAGGAGGCACAGATTCAGGACCTGCAACAGAAAGGAAAAAAATAATAAAATACTTCAACAGCATCATGAAACTGGAACTGCCAACTTTCCCTCCTTTCTACTAGTTTCAAAGGATTTGGTATCACAGCTTCAATTGTGTTCAACCTTTCAATTCTCACTTGCTGGAAACTTTGCTCCCTCTGTTCTTCTCTCTCTTATTTGTCTCCAGTCTTTCCCTCTTGCCTGGATAGGAATATTCCACATTGCTACTTAACTCTCTTCCATGTTCTCTCATGTCTTTTCATCCAGCTTCCTACAAAGAGTAACTTACTCTACAATATTGCCTTATTGCTCACTCACTCCTTAATCCACTTCTAGAAAAGGAGACAATCACTACCACTCAGGTCCATCTCCTTCTCAGGAGAATTGTTTACCTTCAGTCCCTGTGGCTCTAAATGGTACATTCTGTCCCATGTGATCCCTGCTTCTTCTTCTCCTCAGCCTGTGCCATGGCTGACTGCTCCACAGGTGAGCACCAGATATAACAGCTAATCCATAGGTTAACCAGCTATCTGTGACATAGCACCATGTTCTTTTATTTTTTATTTTTCAGGTGGGAGGTAATTTGAAATTGAAAAAAATGAGACACTCTAGCAGTTCTAAGTGCAGCCATAAGGTGAAGCCAGGGTTGGAGTAGCCATTGAGGGCCATATAGAAGTGAAGTTACAAGGAGGTCAGAAATGATGTATGAAAAAGTAGCAGACCAAGAAGGAGAAGTAACTGCAGCAGCAGGATCAACATAAGCAGCAGAAGGGAAATCAGCATTAGCAGAAAGAGAAGCAGAATCAGCAAAAGGAAAAACTATTGTAAATAGTGCTGCAGTGAACATTGGGGTGCATATGTCTTTTTGAATTGTGGTTTTCTCTGGGTATATGCCCAGTAGTGGGATTCCTGGGCCATATGGTAATTCTATTTTTAATTTTTTAAGGAACCTCCATACTGTTCTCCATAGTGGCTGTTATCAGTTTCCATTCCCACCAATGGTGTAAGAGGGTTCCCTTCTCTCAACACCCTCTCCAGCATTTGTTGTTTGTAGATTTTCTGATGAAGCCCATTCTGGTGTGAGGTGATACCTCATTGTAGTTTTGATTTGCATTTCTCTAATAATGAGAGATGTTGAGCAGCTTTTCATGTGCCTCTTGGCCATCTGTACGTCTTCTTTGGAGAAATGGCTATTTAGGTCTTCTGCCCATTTTTGGACTGGGTTGTTTGTTCTTTTAATATTGAGCAGCATGAGCTGTTTATATATTTTGGAGATTAATCCTTTGTCCGTTGATTTGTTTGCAAATATTTTCTCCCAATCTGAGGGTTGTCTTTTGGTCTTGTTTACGGTTTCCTTTGCTGTACAAAAGCTTTTAAGTTCCATTAGGTCCCATTTGTTTATTTTTGTTTTTATTTCCATTACTCTAGGAGGTGAAACAAAAAAGATCTTGCTGTGATTTATGTCAAAGAGTGTTCTTCCTATGTTTTCCTCTAAGAGTTTTATAGTGTCCGGTCTTACATTTAGGTCTTGAATCCATTTTGAGTTTATTTTGTGTATGGTGTTAGGGAGTGTTCTAATTTCATTCTTTTATATGTAGCTGTCCAGTTTTCCCAGCACCACTTATTGAAGAGACTGTCTTTTCTCCATTGTATATCCTTGCCTCCTTTATCATAGATTAGTTGACCATAGGTACGTGGGTTTACCTCTGGGATTTCTATCCTGTTCTATTAATCTATGTTTCTGTTTCTGTGCCAGTACCATATTGTCTTGATTACTGTAGCTTTGTAATATAGTCTGAAGTCAGGGAGTCTGATTCCTCCAGCTCCGTTTTTTTCCCTCAAGACTGCTTTGACTATTCGGGGTCTTTTGTGCCTCCGTAAAAATTTTAAGATTTTTTGTTATAGTTCCGTAAAAAATGCCATTGGTAATTTGATAGGGATTGCATTGAATCTGTAGATTGCTTTGGGTAGTATAGTTGTTTTCACAATATTGACTCTTCCCGTCCAAGAACATGGTATATCTCTCCATCTGTTGGTACCATCTTTAATTTCTTTCATCAGTGTCATAGTTTTCTGCATACAGGTCTTTTGTCTCCCTAGGTAGGATTATTCCTAGGTATTTTATTCTTTTTGTTGCAGTGGTAAATGGGAGTGTTTCCTTAATTTCTCTTTCAGATTTTTCATCATTAGTGTATAGGAATGCCAGAGATTTCTGTGCATTAATTTTGTATCCTGCTACTTTACCAAATTCACTGATTAGCTCTAGTAGTTTTCTGGTGGCATCTTTAGGATTCTCTATGTATAGTATCATGTCATCTGCAAACAGTGACAGTTTTACTTCTTCTTTTCCAATCTGTGTTCCTTTTATTTCTTTTTCTTCTCTGATTGCCAAGGCTAGGACTTCCAAAACTATGTTGAATAATAGCATTGAGAGTGGACATCCTTGTCTTGTTCCTGATCTTAGAGGAAATGCTTTCAGTTTTTCACCATTGAGAATGATGTTTGCTGTGGGTTTGTCATATATGGCCTTTATTATGTTGAGGTAGGTTCCCTCTATGCCCACTTTCTGGAGAGTTTTTATCATAAATGGGTTTTGAATTTTGTCAAAAGCTTTTTCTGCATCTATTGAGATGATCATATGGTTTTTATTCTTCCATTTGTTAACATGGTGTATCACATTGATTGATTTGCATATATTGAAGAATCCTTGCATCCCTGGGATAAATCCCACTTGATCATTGTGTATGATCCTTTTAATGTGCTGCTGGATTGTGTTTCCTAGTATTTTGTTGAGTGTTTTTGCATCTATATTCATCAGTGATATTGGTCTGTAATTTTCTTTTTTTGTAGTATCTTTGTCTGGTTTTGGTATCAGGGTGATGGTGGCCTCGTAGAATGAGTTTGGGAGTGTTCCTTCCTCTGCTATATTTTGGAAGAGTTTGAGAAGGAAGGGTGTTAGCTCTTCTCCAAATGTTTGATAGAATTCACCTGTGAAGCCATCTGGTCCTGAGCTTTTGTTTGTTGGAAGATTTTTAATCACAGTTTCAATTTCATTACCTGTAATTGGTCAGTTCATATTTTCTATTTCTTCCTGGTTCAGTCTTGGAAGGTTATACCTTTCTAACAATTTGTCCATTTCTTCCAGGTTGTCCATTTTATTGGCATAGAGTTGCTTGTAGTAGTCTCTTAGGATGCTTTGTATTTCTGCGGTGTCTGTTGTAACTTCTACTTTTTCATTTCTAATTTTATTTATTTGAGTCCTCTCCCTCTTTTTCTTGATGAGTCTGGCTAATGTTTTATCAATTTTGTTTATCTTCTCAAAGAACCAGCTTTTAGTTTTATTGTTCTTTGCTATTGTTTTCTTTATTTCTATTTCATTTATTTCTGCTCTGATCTTTATGATTTCTTTCCTTCTGCTAACTTTGGGTTTTGTTTGTTCTTCTTTCTCTAGTTCCTTTAGTTGTAAGGTTAGATTATTTATTTGAGATTTTTCTTGTTTCTTGAGGTAGGCTTCTATTGCTATAAACTTCCTTCTTAGAACTGCTTTTGCTGCATCCCACAGGTTTTGGATTGTCGTGTGTTCACTGTCATTTGTCTCTAGGTATTTTTTTATTTCCTCTTTGATTTCTTCAGTGATCTCTTGGTTATCTAGTAACGAAGTGTTTAGCGTCCACGTGTTTGTGTTTTTCACTTTTCCCCTGTAATTCATTTCTAATCTCATAGCATTGTGGTCAGAAAAGATGCTTGATATGATTTCTATTTTCTTAAATTTACTGAGACTTGATTTGTAACCCAAGATGTGATCTATCCTGGAGAATGTTCCATGCAAACTTGAGAAGAAACTGTAATCTGCTGTTTTGGATGGAATGTCCTATAAATATCAATTAAATCTATCTGGTCTATTGTGTCATTTAAAGCTTCTGTTTCCTTATTTATTTTCATTTTGGATGATGTGTCCATTGGTGTAAGTGAGGTGTTAAAGTACCCCACTATTATTGTGTTACTGTCGATTTTCTCTTTTACAGCTGTTAGCAGTTGCATTATGTATTGAGGTGCTCCTATGTTGGGTGCATATATATTTATAATTGTTATATCTTCTTCTTGGATTGATCCCTTGATCATTATGTAGTGTCCTTCCTTGTCTCTTGTAACATTCTTTATTTTAAAGTCTATTTTATCTGAAATGAGTATTGCTACTCCAGCTTTCTTTTGATTTCCATTTGCATGGAATATCTTTTTCCATCCCCTCACTTTCAGTCTGTATGTGTCCCTAGGTCTGAAGTGGGTCTCTTGTAGACAGCATATATATGGGTCTTGTTTTTGTATGCATTCAGCAAGCCTGTGTCTTTTGGTTGGAGCATTTAATCCATTCACCTTTAAGGTAATTATCGATATGCATGTTCCTATGACCATTTTCTTAATTGTTTTGGGTTTGTTTTTGTAGGTCCTTTTCTTCTCTTCTGTCTCCCACTTAGAGAAGTTCCTTTATCATTTGTTGTAGAGCTGGTTTGGTGGTGCTGAATTCTCTTAGCTTTTGCTTGTCTGTAAAACTTTTGATTTCTCCATTGAATCTGAATGAGATCTTTGCAGGGTAGAGTAATCTTGGTTGTAGGTTCTTCCCTTTCATCACTTTAAGTATATCATGCCACTCCCTTCTGGCTTGTAGAGTTTCTGCTGAGAAATCAGCTGTTAATCTTATGGGAGTTCCCTTGTAAGTTATTTGTTGTTTTTCCCTTGCTGTTTTCAATAATTTTTCTTTGTCTTTAATTTTTGCCAATTTGATTACTATGTATCTCGGCATGTTTCTCCTTGGGTTTATCCTGTATGAGACTCTCTGGGCTTCTTGGACTTCGGTGGCTATTTCCTTTCCCATGTTAGGGAAGTTTTCGACTATAATTTCTTCAAATATTTTCTCGGGTCCTTTCTCTCTCTTTCTTCTCCTTCTGGGACCCCTATAATGTGAATGTTGTTGCATTTAATGTTCTCCCTGAGGTCTCTTAGGCTGACTTCATTTCTTTCCATTCTTTTTTCTTTATTCTGTGAATTCCACCATTCTGCCTTCCAGGTCACTTTATCCATTCTTCTGCCTCAATTACTCTGCTATTGATTCCTTCTAGTGTAGTTTTCATTTCAGTTATTGTATTGTTCATCTCTGTTTGTTTGTTCTTTAATTTTTCTAGATCTTTGTTAAACATTTCTTGCATCTTCTCGATCTTTGCCTCCATCGTTTTTGCGGGGTCCTGGATCATTTTCACTATCATTATTCTGAATTCTTTTTCTGGAAGGTTGCCTATCTCCACTTCATTTAGTTGTTTTTCTGGGGTTTTATCTTGTTCCTTCATCTGGTACATAGCCCTCTGCCTTTTCATCTTGTCTATCTGTGAATGTTTTTTGTTCCACAGGCTGCAGGATTGTAGTTCTTCTTGCTTCTGCTGTCTGCCCTCTGGTGGATGAGGCTATCTAAGAGGCTTGTGTAGGTTTCCTGATGGGAGACTGGTGGTGGGTAGAGCTGGGTGTTGCTCTGGTGAGCACAGCTGGGTAAAACTTTAATCCGCTTGACACTGATGGGCGGGGCTGGGTTCCCTCCCTGTTGGTTGTTTGGCCTGAGGCAACCCAACACTGGAGCCTACCTGGGCTCTTTGGTGGAACTAATGGCAGACTCTGGGAGGGTTCACGCCAAGGAGTGACAAACGAGATAATCTAGATGAAATGGACTTCCGAGAACTTCTGCTGCCACTGTCCTTGTCCCCGCAGTGAGCCACAGCCCCCACCTCCACCCCGCCTCTGCAGGAGACCCTCCAACACTAGCAGGTGTGTCTGGTTCAGTCTCCCCTGGGTTCACTGCTCCTTCGCCTGGGTCCCGATGTGCACACTAGTTTGTGTGTGCCCTCCAAGAGTGGAGTCTCTGTTTCCCCCAGTCCTGTTGAAGTCCTGCAAACAAATCCCACAAGACTTCAAAGTCTGATTCTCTAGGAATTCCTCCTCCCATTGCCGGACACCCATGTTGGGAAGCCTGACGTGGGGCTCATAACCTTCACTCCATTGGGTGGATTTCTGTGGTATAAGTGTTCGCCAGTCTGTAAGTCACCCACCCAGCAGTTATGGGATTTGATTTTGCTGTGATTGCACCCCTCCTACTGTCTTATTGTGGCTTCTCCTTTGTCTTTGGATGTGGGGTATCTTTTCTGGTGAGTTCCAGTGTCTTCCTGTCAATGATTGTCCAGCAGCTAGTTGTGATTCTGGTGTTCTTACAAGAGGGAGTGAGAGCACGTCCTTCTACTCTGCCATCTTGGTTCAGCTCCTCCGTAGCAGTACTATTCACAATAGTCAAGAGCAACCCAAATGTCCATTGATGGAAAAATGGATAAACAAAATGTGATATATACACAGAATGGAACAGTATTCAACTTTAAAAAGAAAAGAAATCCTGTTATATGCTACATGTCCTCAACCTTGAGGACACTATGCTAAGTGAGATATATCAGTCAAAAGACAAATACTATATGATTCCACTTATACCTGGCATCTAAAATAGTCAAATTAATAGATATGGAAAGTAGAATCGTGGTTACCACGGGTCGGGGAAGGGAAAAAGGGTAGGTATTATTGCTTAGTGGGTATAAAGTTTCAGTTTTGCAAGATGAAAAAGTTCTGGAGATTAGTTTAACAATGATGTGAATATACTTAACACTATATAAATGTATACTTAAAAATGGTTATGATGGTAAATTTTAAATGTTTTTTATAATTTAAAAAAAGTTTTAATAAAAGGAGAGACTTTTGGTTTCCGGTTCTGCATGTAAGGAGCTTGGAAGTTACCACTCTGGTATAAAAGTAAAAAGCTGAACAGACTGAAGAATCAACAACTCTTCTTGGATCCTTAAGAAAGGGAAGAAAACAGGGCAAACTGCTGCCTCCAAGACTAGAGAGACAGACAGATGAATACAGGGAGTCATGGCTTATCAGAGCAGAGACTCATGAGTGGATGCTGCAGGAACAGTGCTGGGGTAAGAAAATCTGAACTACAATTGATGCAATGCTGGAGGGCCCACAAATTTGATAACCTAGATGAAATGACCCAATTCTTTGAAAGACACAATCTGCCAAAATTCATACAAGAAGATACAGACAATCTGAAGAGAACTACATCTATTTAAAAACTGAATCAATAATTAATAACCTTCCAAAAGAGAAAGCAACAGGGCCAGATGGGTTCACTGCTGAACTCTACCAAACATGTAAAGAAGAAATTATACCAATTCTCTTTAATCTCTTTCAGAAGATAAAAGCAGAGGGAATATTACCTAACTCATTCCATGAGGATGGCATTACACTAATAGCAAAACCAGACTAAGACATAAGAAAACTACAGATATTTCTTATGAACATAGATGCAAAAATCTTTAAGAAAATATTAGCAAATTAAATCCAACAATGTATAAAAAGAATTATACACCACAACCAAGTAGAACTTATCCCAGGTATGCAAGGCTGGTTCAACATTTGAAAATCAATTAATGTAATCTATCACATCAGTAGGCTAAAGAAGAAAAATCATATGAATATATATCAATAAATGCAGAAAAAGCATTTGACAAAATCCAGCACCCATTCATGATAAAAACTCTCAGTAAACTAGGAATACAGCGGAACGTCATCAACTGGATAAAGCATATCTATAAAAAAATAACCTTCATCAACTAGATAAAGCATATCTATTAAAAAAACAGCTAACATCATACTTATTGATGTAAAACTAGGATTAGGAACAAGGTAAGGATGTTTCTTCTCACCATGGCATTTCAATACTATATTGGAAGACCTAGCTTACACAATAAGATAAGAAAATTAAGTAACAGGTATACTGATTGGGAAGGAAGATGCAAGTAACTAAGATTAGAAATGAAAGTGATGACATTGCTATCAACCTTACAGAAATAAAAAGGATTATAAGAGAAAACTATGAAAAAGTTGTATGTAACAAATTGGATAATCTAGATGAAATGGACAAATTCCTAAAAACACACAAATTACCAAAACCGACTCAAGAACAAATAGAAAATATGAACAGACCTATAACAAGTAAAGAGACTGAATCAGTAATCAAAGACCTCCCAACAAAGAAAAGTTCAGAACCAGATGGTTTTCCTGGTGAATTCTACCAAACACTTAAAGAAGAATTCACACCAATCCTTCTCAGTTTCTTCCAAAAAACAGAAGAGGAGGGAATACTTCCTAGCTCATTCTATGGGACCAGCATTAGCCTGATACCAAAGCTAGATGAAGACAACACAATAAAAGAAAACTACAAACCACTCCTTGTTACGTATATAGATGTGTAAATTCTCAACAAAACACTAGTAAACTGAATCCAAGGGCATATTAAAAGGACTATACATGATGACCACACAGGATTTATCCCAGGAATAAAAGTGCTACACAACATAAGAAAATCAATCAATGTAATATATACCACATTAACAGAATGAAGGGAGGAAAAACATATGATCATCTCAACTGACACAGAGAGCTTTTGATAAAATCCAACATTCTTTCATGACAAAAAAATACTCAGAAAATTAGGAATAGAATGGAATTATCTTAATATGATAAAGCGCATTTGTGAAAAAACCCACAGTGAAAATCATATTCAATGGTGCAAGACTGTAATCTTTTCCTCTACAATCAGGAACAAGACAAGGATGCTCACTGTCACCACTTTGTATTGGATGTTCTAGCCAGAGCCATTAGGCAAGAAAAAGAAATAAAAGGCATCCAGATTGGAAAGGAAAAAGTAAAGCTATCTCTATTTGCAGATGACATGATCCTATACACAGAAAAAGAGAAGTTAGTAAAGTTACAGGGTATAAGATCAACAAGCAAAAATTATTTGTGTTTCTATATCCCAGCAATGAATAATCTGAAAAGGAAATTAAGAAACAATTCCACATGCAATAGTACCCAAAAGAATAAAATATCGGGAAATAAATTTAACCAAGGTAAAAGACACACACACTGAAAGTACAAAACATTGCTGAAGGAAGTAAAAGAAAATCTAAATAAATGGAAAGACATCTTGAGTTCATGGATTGGAATATTTAATATTGTTAAGATGATACTACTCAAAGCTATCTACAGATTCAACACAATACCTATCAAAATTTCAACAACCTTTTTTGCAGAAATGGAAAAGTTGATTCTCAAATTTATATGAAATTGCAAGGGGGCGCAAATAGTCAAAACAATCTTGAAAAAGGAAAATTTAAAGGACTCACACATACCAATTTCAAAACTTACTACAGAGCTACAATAATCAAAACAGTGTGGTACTGGCAAATATAAGGATAGACATATAACAAATGGAATAGAATTGGGAAGCCAGAAATAAACCCAAACATTTATGGCCAATTGATTTTTGACAAGGGTCCTAAGACCACTCAATAGGAGAAAGAAGGGTCTCTTCAACAAATGGTGCTGGGACAACTAGGTATTCAGGTGTAAATAATGAAGCTGGATCCCTACCTAACACCACATACAAAACTTAACTTAAAATGGGTCAATGACAATATAAGAATTAAACTGTAAAACTCTTAGAAGAAAACATAGAGGTAAGTCTTCATGACCTTTGATTTGGCAATGAATTCTTAAGGTATGACCAAAAATATGAGCAACAAAAGGAAAAAAGATGAATTGGACTTTGTCAGTGTTAAAAACTTGTGTGTCCAAGGATATTATCAACAAATTGATAAGACAACCTAGAGAATGCAATAAAACATTGGCAAATTGTATATATGATAAGGGTACAGCATCCAGAATACACAAATAATTCTTACAATTCGACAACAAAAAGACAATCTAATTTTTAAAATGATCAAAGGACTTGAACAGATAATTCTCCGAAGAAGATATACCAACAAGTAGTTGAAGTTGCTTAACCTCATTAGTCATTAGGGAAACACAAATCAAAACTAAGTGATCACTTCACATTCAATAGGATGATAATAATAATGATAATAATAATAACGGAGAAAGGACAAATGTTGGAAAGGATGTGGAGGAATTGGAACCCTCATACATTGCTAGTAGGAATATAAAATGGTGCAGCCACTGTGGAAAAACAGTTTGGCAGTTCCTCAAAAAATTATATGGAATTACTATATGACCGAGCAATTCCACCCCTAGATACATACCCAAAAGAATTGAAAACTGGTATTCAAACAAAAACCTGTACACAAGTCTCCACAGCAGCACCACTCATAATGGCCAAAAGGTAGAAACAACCCAAATGCCCATGAACAGATGAATGGATAAATAAAATGCATATCCATGCACTGGAATATTATTCAGTCATAAAAAAGGAACTAAATATTGATACTTGCCACCACATGGATGAACATTGACAACATTATGCTAAGCGAAAGAAGCCCATCACAAAAGGCCATATGGCATATGATGCCATTTAAATGAAATATGCAGAAGAGGCAAATCCACAGAGACAGAAAGCAGATTTTGGCTGTTAGGGGCTGGGGGAAATGGGGGAATGGAAGCAATTGCTCAGGGAGTACAAGGTTTCCTTTTGGGGTGATGAAAATGTTCTGGAACTAGACAGTGGCCTAATATTGTGAATGTACTAAACGCCACTGAATTGTACACTTTAAAATGGTTAAAATGATAAATTTTATGTTATGTGTCTTTTACCACACACACACAGACACACACACACTCACACACACAAGCACAAGAAGAAGAGAAAGGGATGAAGCAGTCTTTGATGAGAAAAGCAGAATCCATGGAAGAGATCGATACAGTGCAGCCCTGGGCAGGCAGACAGAAAGCAAGATAAAGTCTTGATGCCTGGTATCTTTCTGCTCCTGATACTCTGAGGGTTGAGAATAGTTTCTGTCCTTAGATTTCTGGGAAACCTATGAATCCTTGCAGTAAATACTGAGTCACTTGAAGCAAGTCATTGTTTTCTGTAATAAAAATTACCCTAACATAATTGCTATCACTGCCTAAGCTCATTTACTCATAATTTCACAGACTACTTAGGCGTTGATGACTAGTAAACCCATACTTCTAATGCAGGCCTTTCTCTGATGTTTCTACAGCTATCTCAAGAATCAGCATATTTTCTTAGGTAGCCCCCAACAAACCTACCTCTGTACCTTTGCCTCTGCCAACTTGGGAAAGTATAATAAAACTAGTTGTGTGCCTTCCAGTGCTGTTTCTCTCCCCTCCAACCAACACTTTTTTGCTTTTTGAAAATGTTAAAAGCTCAACACACCTGCCACTCCTCTATGCTGTGTTACCAGTAACTGAAGCTTTATTTCAATTCCACCTTGTGATGTAGTACTAGGATTACAGGAAATATTATCAGGGAGTTAACCATTGCTATTACAAGTAGAAGAATTTCTGACCAAAAAAGTAAATATATTCTTAAACACATTCATTTATTCAACTGAGTATCTATTAGCTACCAGACAGTGGAGACGGTGTTGAACAGGCAGAAGAGGTCACCATGCTCATGGAGCTTATACTCTAGTGACAGGAAAAACAGACAAGGAAAAATCAGGTGTGATAAAAATAAAAATGCTATGATAGGAATTAACTGGTTGGGTATTCACATAACTCTATACTGATTATCCACATGTGGCAGCTGTCCACAAAGTTGGCTGCAAATTGGAGTCTTTGATTTCACAAAACAATGACAACGAAATTTAAGCTGCTCTTGGGGGGCCTTTTGGCTCACGATTCACAGAAATAGCCTAATGAACTGGCAGATAGTATAGTAAATATCTGGACATAGAATTACTCTTCACTGGGCTTCCCTGGTGGTGCGGTGGTTAAGAATCCTCCTGCCAATGCAGGGGACACGGGTTCGAACCCTGGTCCGGGAAGATCCCACATGCAACGGAGCAACTAAGCCTGTGCACCACAACTACTGAGCCTGCTCTCTAGAGCTCATGAGCCACAACTACTGAAGCCTGTGTGCCTAGAGCTCGGGCTCCGCAACAAGAGAAGCCACTGCAATGAGAAGCCCTCACACTGCAATGAAGACCCAACACAGCCCAAAATAAATAAATTTATAAAAATAATGTTCTATATTCTAGAAATGCCATTACCAGGTAGGAAAAGCTTATTATTCTAAAAAAAAAAAAAAAAAAAAGAATTACTCTTCACTCCTATTAAGGACATAAATCCAATTCTATATTGTAAATCTTTAATTCATAAGCAGATTTCTGTTTAATTTTTTCCTCAGATCAAGTGTTTTTAAAACTATATAAAGTTATATTCCAGGTTCTTCTATAGAATTCACTACAGAAAACTTGCAGTTTCCAGAGGATCTAGAGAATCAGGAAAGACATTCAACCTGTCCTCTAATACCAGGACCCAATATAAAATATGGCCATTTTCTATATCCTTTATTGCTTAGACAACAAACTCTCTCTTGACAGGACAACAGAACTTTCACCAGTAACTGCACTTTACTATTGAAACACTTTACATGTTGCTTCCATACTCTTTAGAACTGACCTAATTAATATACAAGCAAGTGTCAGAAACAAGGAGAACTTGTAAAATGGAGCACAGGGGTGAAAATCAAGTAAGTACTATAATGCAATACATTTCCCACTTTTTAAAAAAGCAGAGAATCAGTGTGGACTAGCATAGCTAGAATCACACAAAATTTTCCACTATATTTGCAGGGAACTAATTCTGAAACCAACTGGAATGAAAGAAATTATAGCAGCTGTTAGGAATGGAGAAAATACCTGGTAGTTCTAAGCATTTGCGGGGAGGTATGGAGAGAGAGCGAGCCCCAAAATGGGAGAACAGTCACATGGTTCCCTCCCCAGAGATCTTTAGCATTGGACACAAGAATCCAAATCTAAGCTATGGGAAGGATCAGTTCCCTTATTACAGCACTCTATCTTTCACCCAAGTGCCTTAGACAAAAAGAAATACTGGAATGCTTTACAGACAATGGATTTGGAACTGAGAAGACCTAACAGTACTTGTTAAAAGGATCCAGATGTCTTAAAATCCGGTACAAAGTTGCTTTAAATCCCTCATCCAGTTGACAGCCTCAAAGAACCCTGATATAAATGGCATATCCGAACATAATTCATTACAACAGGACCCATTATCACACATACTCTGGCTACAAAAAGGATCAGATCTCAATGCCACAATGCACATGTGTAACTCCTATAGGAAAAGTCTGATAACAAGTAGGCTAACAGCCACTGGTGTGTCTGTTCCCCATCACCAACATGTCGCTTGTATGGTGTGGATATGTCTTTACCTTCTCCATCATTAGCGTTGTTTAGAAGCAATATATATATGTATATACACATATATAATATATATATTATATGATTACACACACACACACATATATATATGTTTAAAGTGGTAGATCAACAAATACTTGAAAACTATTACATGCCAAGTACTCTGTACTAAGCATTTAGGATAAAACCCACATGTTCTTCCTGCCCTTGAGGAAATTACAGTCTACTGGGAAAGACAGACTTTAAACAAAGAATCACAAATAATTAAGCAAATAATTTCACATATGTAAAGTACTATGAAAAACATAAAGTATCACATAAGAAATCTATACTAATCTGGGAACATCAGGGAATCCTGTCTTATCCTCCACTGAGGAAAGGATGTTTAAAACAAGATGGAAAGGATGAGTCGAATTTTTCTAGACAAAGTCCTTAGAAAACACAGGTAGACATAATGACAGCATGACATATTTTGAGAGATTAACAGATGCTTAGCCCCTTGCCAGAAACCACTCTATAATCAAGACAGCTGTTGAAAACAGTTGATGATTCCAATATGTCAGTCAGATACTAAGAGTTGGTAGGATGTTCTTTCTTAGGACCAAGTACTTCAATATCATCCAGTGTTATCAGAAACAAAAACATCCCTGAGCCCCTTAGCACCAGGAAGGCTGCCAAGCAGGGTGGCTGCTCAGTGGAAATCAGGACCTGGGAGAGAGGAAGGCAGCTTTAGCAGGACTGTGGCAAATACATTGAGAATAATGGGAGTCAGGTTTCTTAAAGTCAGAGAAGAAAGTTACAGATGAGAAGGAGGAAATGCAGAAGGAAGCCTGTGATGTTGAACTGGAGATATTGGTGTGAACTCAAGTTTTTCAATATATATAGCTAGATATAAGAATAAATATAGACAATATGTGAGAGAGAAAGAGAGAGAGGGAGGGAGGGAGGGAGGGAAAGAAGGAGAGAAAGAGAGAATTTCCTAACTGTCCACTGAAAGGGCCTAGGAGCAGCGATTATCGCAGTAGCAATGCAGTAATTTGTACCCAAGATCTTGGCTTCTAAATATCTTTCTCCACGAGAAGAAACTTGAGTTACCTGGCTATTACAAGGCTAAGGATAATACAAGATGAACCTAGAACATCTTTGTGTGCCACAAAGAAAAGGAGGTACTCAAAGAATGATAAGGTTATCTCAAAAGGACACAAGAGTCAACTTAAAGAGGCTCTTTCTGATCTAGTCTGGAACAATTTGAGGATCAAAATCATGAATAACTGAATAATAAATAATTGAATAATAGGAGTTCAGCAGTCCATATTGAAAGAAAGAAAGAAAGGAAGAAAGAAAAAGAAAGGAAGCAAGGAAAGAAGGAAGGATGGAAGAGGGAGGGAGGGAAGGAGGCAGCTTTTCCTTTCAGAAGAAAGCCTACCAAGAAGTGTAAATGGGATAATGGAATTTTAAGAATCACCTATTGGCAATCATCAGAGTAATAACTCAGTCAAGAAAACATTAATGGATACCTAAACTAATGGGTGAAAGTAGGATGAAAATGGGATATTCATAAAGTCTCAAAATATCTCCACATAAAATATTTCTTGATGATAAAAGGAAAGGAGGAACTTTAATGAGGAGACACCTGGAAGAGATCACCTTATCCAAGTGATCAAAGTTAGCATCACTTTGGTGGAGGAAGACAGACATCGTGTACCACCCGAAGGGATGCAGTGAGCAGAGCAGGCCTCCATGGCTGTAACATTCTTGCCAAAGGTGACTGACCTCTCATGTGAGGAACACCAGGCAAACCCAAACAGAAAAGTGCTCTGTAAAACAACTGGCTTCTAATCCTAAAACATGTTAAAGTCATGAAAGACAGAACAACCGAGGCAATGTTCCAGACTGAAGAGGACCAAAGAGATGACAAGTGTGACATTCTGGATTAAATTCTTGTTCTGCTAAAGCCATCATTTGGGCTGTCAGGGAAACTTGAATAGGGTCTCTGGGTGAAAGGAATATTAGAAGTGATCTGGCTGTTTTCACTTTTTGGTAAGTTTTAAATTATTTTAAAATAAAAAGTAAAATAAATTTTAAAGCACATCTAACATTTAATAAAAAAAAAAACGACATCTCAAATAGTAAATACATACAAAAATGTTCATTCCTTCTGACAATGAATGCAAATTAGTCTTAAAGTATCATTTTATACCTGCTTGGCTTTTATTGTAGTCATTTGTTTTATCTATCTGATGGTTTGCTTTGTAATATGATAACTAGAAAGGGTTTATTCTTTATTTGTTTCCTAAGCACTGTTACATAAAGTGAAGCTGTGAGAAAAGCGTGGAAAAGATTCTCGTTCAGAGCCCCCAGAAAGAACCCACCCTACCAACGCCTTGACTTCTGACTTCTTCCCTCCTGAACTGAAGGTTTCCCCTGCCTGTGGCAGACACCAGAGAGTCACCACCAGGGATGCAGGGATGCAAAAAAGGACACAGGCAGAAAGACACAGGGAACTCCCAACCTGAGCTTCCTCAAGTGCCTTCACTTCCATTGCTGTTCTTGCCTGATCGGAAGTTGTGCCAGTGTGCCTTCCTTTCCTCTCCTTGCCAACACCTTTGACTATCCCGGCACCCAGAGCTGCATTCACTGTGGCTGAAGGTCCATGTTTTATATTCTGTCTTCACAACGAGCTCGTCAGCCTGAGGATGGCTCATAAACTCATAATCCTTACAAAAAACTCTAGAAAGAAGATTCAATTATTTTCTCCACTTTACAGAAGCAATTGAGGATTACAGACTTAAGTAGCTTGCCTGAAGTGACATAGCCAGCAGGCAGTATAAGTGGGGTATGAACCCAGGCAGTCTGGCTCCCACGCTTTTAACCTCTATGATATGCTGCTGTACTATGATACTCAGACAGGGCCGAGGTACTGAAATCTGCTACAGTCCTTTTGAAGAGCAATGAGGCCATGCCATCTCTGTAGTCATCAAATCCTCAGACTCTTGGCCACTAATAAATTGCTGACAGTTTATCCTAAGGAAAGCTATATGCACAAGGATGTTCTCTATAATGGAAACATTTTAAATGATCTATAGGGAAATGGGTTAGTTATGATTCATCGACTTGACAGAACATTCTACTGTCAGTCATTATCATTATTAATGATAATGGTAATCATTTTTAATGATAATTATGGAGATATATGGAAAATAGGGAAATGTTTACAATATAATATTAAGTTAAAAAAGACAAAGTTTATGTATACTGGTAAATATGTAAACATTGTGTGTGCATAACAGGAACAAATTAAAAAGTAAAAACTTTAAATGATAATAGCTGTTAGAAAGTTATGGGATAATTGGTGACTTTTTTCCTTTCAAATATTTTTATGATGTTTACAACAAAAAAATAGAAATTAACTACTCCCCAAACATATCATATTAAAACCTGTCTAGAAAGTGATGCAAGGATTCTTTTCATGCTTCCTCAACCCTTCTTTTCAGGGGATGAGTGGTGATTATGTCCATTTACATGGAAACTTGTTAATTTTTTTAAAAAGACAATAATATACATTTTATGATTCAATATAATATAACACACGCATATCTAGAGGACATACACTGGAATATCTACTGAGGCTATCTCTAGGTGGTGAGATTAAGAGGATTCTTTCTTTTTCTTCATACCATTTTTGAACTTAGTGTTATACACATGTATTCATTTCTAATAACTTTTTAAAAAGAATTGTATAGGTAAACTATTACCAAACTAAAATACTTAAAAATAACAAACTTTTGGTAACCAACTCCATAATTTCATCAGAAAAATAGAAATAGCTTTCTCATATCATTTATTCTATATTCTGCTCTCTTGGCTAGACTCATCAACAATTATATCTCATGCTAGTAATCCAAAAATGATCAACTGAGAATCTACCTATCGACAGTATATGTACAAGCCCAACACTTATACGCTCAAATCGCTGACCAATGAATCCATATCGAGAAGGAAATGCCATTCATACTGACTTTCTTACAAGGATTTAAATATACTTTCTGTGAATTAATACTTCTTATTGTAAACTTTAAAGCCTAATAGAAAAATTAAAGCTTAGAAAGTCACATTCCCCAGCAAGAGAATGATAAGAAAAATAATCCTAAATGATTAGGTAGAAATACCTAAATGTTATCACCAAAAAAAATGATTATTTTTATTAAGTACTTTTAATACATTTTAAGTGTTTTGTTTAAAAAGTAGGTAAAATCTTGATGAAATCTGAATATGCCATGAGGTTGAGAAAAAACAAAGATCAGAAATCAGGAAAAAGAATAAATGTACAGAAAAGAAGCAAAAATAAGAGTCAAAATTTAGAGGCCCTTAAGATAAAAAATAATTCCATGATAAGCGGAATTAGATTATAAGCAAATTTTAAGCATAGCACAGCCAAGAAATGTCCATAGAATAGATTATGATGATGACAAGGGCTAAGGAATATTATATCTGCTAGAAGGTGGGGCTATTAGGGAAGAAGAGAAAATGTTATAGGGTATAGCAAAAAAACAGTTATATTCAAAACTATTAACTGCAGTCTTAAAATTGGAAGGAATTTTATCTGTTTGGCATGGTTTTAAAATGTAGGCCTGTATGAAGGAATAGATGCTATGAACATATGGTATGTTCTGTTGTATGAGTACTAAAGTGAGTATCTAGAATGAGAAAAGCCCTAAACATTTGAAGCAGATTAATATATTCACTATCTCAAATCTGATTGGCTAAAACTGAGATCATGACATCCAATCTCAACCTGGCATATGTGTGAATCAGGGATAACTCATCACATTTTTCTTCCTCTTGTGAGTTACTAAATGGCATAGAGAGGCAACGAAGCCATGCTATCCCTAAAGTTTTCTCTCTTCTGCCTATGCCAAGCATGATTTTTATCCTCTCAAGCCATTTCTTCCTCTAAAGAGCTCACCAAAGTTGTCATCCTTCCTATCAGCAGCGCCACTGGGCTCTGATGAGTGACACCCAGACATTTAAACTCAAAAGCTGCTTCAGAAGGGAGTTATTAAAATTCAAATGAGCTGGGCATATTGAAGAAGAAAACACTTGTTTGCATGCACACCTCCACATTTGGCCATCCCATTTAGACCCATAGAGCAGGGTCTGGTTTTGTTTTTGTAAATGGGCTTCCGAGGCGGAGGTCAGCCTCCCACGGCCTCCACTCCTCTGGGGTCATCATTAGTAATGGGCAAGGCTGAATGGATTTTCCTCTGAATCTAGTCAGTAAACCTGACAAGAAGGCAGCCCTCTCCCACAACCTGAGAATGCCAAAAATGTGACTGGTAATATGGCATTTTTTAAATATTTCATTTATTTGTCTTAAAATAGCTTTAATAGTAAGATTTTACATAATGTTTCTGATGTCAATTTCACCTGATTTTTCAGTTTTAGAACAGAATACTTCCTGTTGTACCATGACTGCATAATCATAAAAATATTACATTTAACAAAATTTTCCACAAGATTCAGAGAAAATTCATTTCTGTTAAGAAATATGAATCTAGGGAGCCAAATGACATTTTAGTCACTAGAAAAGAAAAAGAGTATGTCTTTCATTTGGTCTTAAGAGTTTTATATTTCATGGAAATATCTCACGCTATCATCATTTAAAAATTTTATAAGATATCAGTGAGCAAACTAACAAAAAATAGAGCAAAAATATATGTTCCTAGAATTATTCTAGCCATGGAAATTTTAGATGTTCCTTTAGTAAGAATTCAATTTCCTCCTAATGGAGACATCTCTGTACTTTAAAAACACTTAATTTATGGCAATATAAAAAAAATTAACTCCACATTATATATATGACATGTTCATATATAAACATATCTTGTAAAACCATGACATAACCTTATACCAATTTTTACTGAGGATATGTAAAAGCAAATTATGCTAAGTCGCGACCTGAGGATAATATGCACAATTTCTAGAACTGCAGAAACTAAGGGAATTCATGTCCAACCTATGAAAGTAGTTTACAATCTGGAAGCTCCAGGGATTTCTGTACCCAGTGGAAACTTAGACAACGGACATGACTTTTAATGTCCCTTCCAATGGTGAGATTTTATCCTTCCATGACCTTCATTAATCAATGACTTCAGATGTCTCCAGATGTCTTCATTTTAATTGGTTTAAAACCTTTTTTTCCCCTAAAACTGGGATGGTCTTGTTGTAATACAGGCACTGATTTTGCCCAGACTGACACAGCCAACCCAACGAAGAATGAAACTAGCACACATCAGTGAAAGAATATTACATAAAACTGGTTCCTGAGCCATGACATGCTCATTTCAGATCCATTTTTTCCTCATAGCATGAAATGGTAGGTGTGTATCATTAAAGAGCATTTATTTGATAGTTTATGTGGCATTATTTTGACTCCAGTTATAAACAAAAGGCACTCAATCTCTGTCTTTAGGTTGTGTGTGGCAGCAAAAAAGAATCACAAAGGGACAACTGGTGCAGAGAAAAACAACAGAAACTAAAATTAAGAACTAGAGCCAGTGATTCCAACAACACAAAGTGATCACACAAGGTTCAGGGAGAAGACTTACCTCCAAGTCTGGTCCTGGAATACAAACAGCACCCATGTGTGTTTTCTCTTTTTAGGTCACACTCACTTGAAATTGACAAGAAAAGTAATGTGCGCTTATACTTTCAAAATGGCCAAAAGGAAGATTAAGATATTCACATGTCCCCCAAGATCACGTATGGTAGTTCCAACAGTACACACAGTGTGTATGTTTATGTACCACTTAGTGTAGTTGGTCTCCTAGTCATCTCTACTGCAAAGATGATCTGGCAGGAGAAATTATTCACCCCTTCAGATTTGTATTGTTTAATTCTACAGAAGCAAGCTGAGGGCACACAAACTTGACATGTAGACAGTATGACAGAGTTCAAGAAATGTGCTCACTTGCCTTTTTTTCCTCCTGTAATGAAGAAGCCAATGGATGCTCTAATAAAACTGCTTTCAGGCAAATAGCTATAGTCCGTAGGAACTGTGGAGACAGAAAATGATCAAATTAACCAATGAACCTGGTGGGACTAATGAAGGAAAGATAATGATCTCATGCTGCCATATCAACCTAGAGACAAAGCAGAAGTGTTTATGCCATTAATCTCAGAACAATACTCTGTGGTTGCAACTAATTCTATTAGGTTAAGTGACTGGCCTTGAAGTCATCACTTAGGCTATGCAAGCAAATCTAAAACGGTGGTAAATCTAGAGGAGGCTGAAAAACCACAGAGGACAAAAATTGTACTGAAGTGGTTTAAAAAAACCCTTTTCCACTTTGGCACATCAATGAGCTGCAACCCAGTGACTTCCTCTGTGTCAGCAAGGAGTCTACTGGGCTTCTAGGATGAGACCACCATTCTCTGGGCTATTTCAGGGCACCCTGAGTCAGAGATATGAACTATGGAAATACATCAATCAGCATTAATATCAGCTAGTCTCTTACTTCATAAGGCAGGGACCTCGATGTGACCAACACGTGCAAATAACCAGATGTGCCTGCTGACCTGGAACAATGCAGGAGTGACATTTATGCTTGTTGAGTCCTGGGAGTTTCCCAGATTCTTTTCCTCCCAGTTCCACATAATTGTTTCATGAAATGTTTTTTACTGGGATAGATGGCTCAACTTTTCCAGACACACAATCATGTTGCTCCAAAGAACCTGGGTGTAAGATGATTCACTACGACCTGCCTTCAGTATATGTGGGCCAGACCGTGTACTCCACAGTATAACAATTAAAAGCCTATGTGAAAAAGCAAAAGCCTGACATACACATGCTATTTTACCAGGACCTTGTGAGAGCACTGCACTTCAAAACTGGCAATACCAAGGGTTTCTAATATGACTATTTTCTTTTTCCTTTTCCAGTTTTAATATGACAGCTTCTAGTTGTCTAAAGTTCATTATGTTGGGAATGCTGTGAAACCATGTCCTATTTCTATAGCTGAGGAGTGATTGAAAATGAGGGAGACAGTAATTATAGTAGCCCATGGTAATGCTGTCTGTAGACTACCTGTCAGGGGATATGTAAAACTAGGTTTTAATGAGGAATCTTTGGTACCTAAACCTCCCTGGCATGAGTCCAAGAGAGCCAGTGGTCAAAATTCTATAAAGAGCAAGGAGTAGCCATAGGTCCCAGTGCATTACAGTGATGCCTTCCCCAGAAGATCTCCAAGTACACACATAAGTTAAGCATGTGGGAACTGCAAATATTTTTATTGCTTTTATTAAAAAGCTGGAAATAGAAAAAGCCTTGTTACATTAAGACCTAGGATTTTAATTCCAAGGCCAAGGAGATATACATCTTTAAAAGTACTTACCCAATTATTTTCTCAAAACCAGGAGCCAGAAGAATTCCAGCCATATATGAAGAGTTTTTTAATGAAATATGAATATTATACAAACTATGATTACATCTAGTAAAATAAAAAGAACTCTGTTCCAAGCTTCAAGGGTCTGATTCCTAGTTTCTGAATTTCTCATTAAGCTTGTACCTAAGTCATGTAATCTTTCTGAGCCTCGGGTTCTCCATTTGTAAAATATGGGGTTAGACTCAATGTCTAAACCGATCTCCAAGGAAGGCAGAGAGAAAGAGTGAAAAGAGCATGGGCTTTGGCGGCCGACAGATCTTAGTTCAAACTGCATGTTTACCATTTACTGCCATGTGACCCTGGGCAAGTCAGGAGACCTCTCCACAGTCCATTTTCCTCTGATGTAAAAGAGGGACAGTAATATCCACCACCGATATTACTGTGCTTGGGTAGCTGTGAAAATTAACTCTCTTAACAAAGCACATTGCCCCACGTCAGCAATCCCTCCTTCCAGCTCCAGTGTTCTATGACTCCAGTCTTACCCGAGGTTCTACTTTGATTTGAGGACAGAGTAGACAGATGAAGATGTCCTAGAAGCCAGATTGCATTTGACTGAAGACCAATCACCCCAGACACACTGATGACCTATAAATGAAATGTAACAGTTCAATGATGGGGCAAGATCCAAATTCTATTCAATACAAGGCCACTCACAGGAGGTCACTAATCTTTCATGAGGTGGTGGCTTGGCTGGTAATGAGATATACAAGATGTACTATCAACTGTCTAGTATACTAAACGTGGGACATAGAGGTGATCAACAAGTGTTGCTGAATGAATGAATGAATCTATCAGTCATGATGGAACGTACCAGTGGTTGTCTCAGTTTTCACTGAGTCAGACTGGTCTAAAGGAATTTTCAAAAAATGAGAAAAGAAAATCCAAAAAGTAAAAAGAGGCGATAGTTGCTTAAAACTAAAGTACCTTTAAAAGTAGAAGGAGATACTGTTTTGTTCTCTTCTTTGAATAATGCTCTATTACTGTTTTATCATTCATAATAAGATTTTTAAAATAATAGTTTTCATTCATAGATTTTCCCCCAAGTTACAGCAACTTATGTTTCAGTAGAATTTTTTTTGGAGAATATTCATATTCATACATGCAAAAGAGAGTTTCTTCTGTTCAGAAATTTGTTTGCTTTTAAAACCATGAATTCCTAAAACTTCTTTATGTGGTGAGTATTATAACCAGCTATATTTTGCAAGAATGAAAACAAGTATGCTAAGTGAAAAGCCTAGGATACAAAGTTCTACATATGATAAGAATACAACTATGCAGAGAAAATAAGAATGCTTAAAAAGAAATATGACCAAATATTAGTAGCAGCTGCTTCAGGTTGGGAGGAACATCATTGATATTTTTTCAGCTTCTTTCATCCTGTAATTTTAAGTTTATTCAATGAACATCATGATTTTTTAAAAATAAAAATCTGAAAATATAAAATCATTTCTCAGCAGATGGACATGTTTATTCTTTAGACAAGGAGAATGCTAACCATAATTTACCCAAATACTTTTACCAGTGACATCTGAACTAGTGCCTCTTGACCATTCTGCTTAGATATATGCCCTGCCCTTTGACTGTTTTCCACTTTTCCTTGTCTGGAGGGCCTGACATTCTTTGCAAGGTCAGGTTTTAATTTTTAAGAGAAACCAGTGCCAACTTAACTCAAAAATGCCAGCTTTCTTTTTTTCCAGAGGTGGTGTGTGTTGATCAGCAAATTATGCAAGGCCGTAAGCCATGCTCCAATGACCCTTGAACTCAACATGAATAACCAGAGATTTTCCCATTGTCTAAGTAAAACAGTTTATATCATGAAAAAGAAAAAAGACCACAAAGGGGAATATCTGTTTTCCCACTCAACGGTCTGAAATTCCCCTTCTCACCTGAGTTAAAGTTCTAATGACTTCATTAAGTCTGCCTTGAAAATGAGAGGACTGGATGGCTTCTGACTTCAGCTGAAAGAAAAAGGAGAAATACCCATCCCGCATCCCCCCAGAAGTAAATAATGATATTTCCAGTGTATGAGTTATCATCATCTAAGCTGTGAAATAATTTATCATTATATCCTTATATTTCAAAAACAAAAGCTGTGAGCTCCTTGAAGGCAGTGCCCATGCTTTATGAAATCAGATTTCCTAGCACCAGTTCAGTGTGGCATGTAGCAGTCACGTAATAAACCTTTACTGTATGAACAAAGGAACACCTTAGAATTACTTGTAAATTTACATATACATATGTCCACTACACAAAACATTTTAAAGTGAAAGCATAATTACATAGATATAAACTTAAACATCACAGATGCAAAATGGAGTTTCTTATGAATGGCTTTTTAAATTTCTTAGGATCCAATCACTTTTCTCATTCAGAGAATTTTGCAGAAAGTAGATAAGTTGACTAGGTTTAATTCCTACAAACCAAATAAAATAAGGAACATATCTCTATAGAAAGAAGTCCTGACCAAGAGCAATTTTCCATATATAAAGGCATTAGAAAGCCCAGTGTAAACAATACCATGATCATATGTTGTTCTTTCCTTAGCATACTGAGATATTGGGTATTCTTTTCTTGCTGTGACTATGTACACATTTAGGTTTCTTCCCCCCCCCGCCCCCCCCTTTTTTTTTTACCTGCATTACATCCCCTTCAGAGCCTACCAAGGCCACCATGCCATGAAGAGCTGCCAAACACAGCATTGTGGAGGTGCCCTGAAAACAAAGCATCAGAATATGTCAAGAGGGAAACAGTCCTTGGGTTGGAAGTGGATAAAAATTATATCAAAGAAAAACAACTGGCCAAAATGGTACTAAATTTGTAGGGTCAACACAACCTGTGTCACTGAACTGAGAACGGCAGCAGACTTGAATAAAGTAACAGGTTAAAGTTGTTAGATTCAAGGTGGTTTCTTCTCGTTTTTTTATTTTTCAAAACCACAGTGTTGTTTTAAAATTAACACACTGACAAAATAGCCAGTTAAAAAACAAAACTATAATGGTTAACAGGATGTATCATTTATAAGGCATTAAAAATACATGTGTCTTGGGGGAGATTGGTTTAAGATGGCGGAGTAGAAGGAAGTGTGCTCACTCCCTCTTGTGAGAACACCAAAATAATAACTAACTGCTGAACAATCATTGACAGGAAGATATTGGAACTCACCAAAAAAAGATACCCCACATCCAAAGACAAAGGAGAAGCTGCAATGAGATGGTAGGAGGGGTGCAATCACAATAAAATCAGATCCTGTAACTGCTGGGTGGGTGACTCACAAACTGGAGAACAATTATAACACAGCAGTCCACCCACTGGAGTGAAGTTTCTGAGCCCCACGTCAGGCTTCCCAACCTGGTCTGGCAACGGGAGGAGGATTCCCAGAGAATCAGACTTTGAAGGCTAGTGGGATTTCATTGCAGGACTTCGACAGGACTGGGGGAAACAGAGATTCCACTCTTGGAGGGCACACACAAAGTAGTGTGCGCATCAGGACCCAGGGGAAGGAGCAGTGACCCCATAGGAGATGAACCAGACCTAACAGCTAGTGTTGGAGAGTCTCCTGCAGAGGTGGGGGGTGGCTGTGGCTCACCATGGGGACAAGGACACTGGCAGCAGAAGTTCTGGGAAGTACTCCTTGGCGTGAGCCCTTTCAGAGTCCACCATTAGCCCCACCAAAGAGCCTGTAGCCTCCAGCGCTGGGTAACCTCAGGCCAAACAACCAACAGGGAGGGAACTCAGCCCCACCCAACAGCAGACAATCGGATTAAAGTTTTACTGAGCTCTGCCACCAGAGCAACACCCAGCTCTACGCACCACCAGTCCCTCCCATCAGGAAGCTTGCACAAGCCTCTTAGAAAGCCTCATCCACCAGAGGGCAGACAGTAGAAGCAAGAAGAACTACAATCCTGCAACCTGTGGAACGAAAACCACATTCACAGAATGATAGACAAAATAAAAAGGCAGAGGACTATGTACCAGATGAAGGAACAAGGTAAAACCCCAGAAAAACAACTAAATGAAGGGGAGAACAGTAACCTTCCAGAAAAAGAATTCAGAATAATGATAGTGAAGATGATCCAGGACCTCGGAAAAAGAATGGAGGCAAAAATCGAGAACATGCAAGAAATGTTTAACAAAGACCTAGGAGAATTAAAGAACAAACACCTAGAAGAATTAAAGAACAAGCAAACAGAGATGAACAATACAATAACTGAAATTAAAACTACACTAGAAGGAATCAATAGCAGAATAACTGAGGCAGAAAAACGGATAAGTGACCTGGAAGATAGATTGCTGGAATTCACTGCTGCAGAACAGAAGAAAGAAGAAAGAATGAAAAAATGAAGAAAACCTAAGAGACGTCTGGGCCAACATTAAATGCACCAACATTCACATTACAGGGGTCCCAGAAGGAGAAGAGAGAGAGAAAGAACCCGAGAAAATATCTGAAGAGATTATAGTCAAAAACTTCCCTAACATCGGAAAGGAAATAGACACCCAAGTCCAGAAAGCACAGAGAATCCCAGGCAGGATAAACCCAAGGAGAAACATGCCGAGACACATAGTAATCAAATGGACAAAAATTAAAGAAAAAGAAAAATTATTAAAAGTGACAAGGGAAAAACGACAAATAACGTACAAGGGAACCCCCATGAGGTAAACAGCTGATTTCTCAGCAGAAACTCTACAAGCCAGAAGGGAGTGGCATGATATATTTAAAGTGATGAAAGGGAAGAAACTACAACCAAGATTACTATACCCAGCAAGGATCTCATTCAGATTCGACAGAGAAATCAAAAGCTTTACAGACAAACAAAAGCTAAGAGAATTCAGCACCACCAAACCAGCTCTACAACAAATGCTAAAGGAACTTCTCTAACTTCTCTAAGCAGTGTTTCTTGGGAAACACAAGAGAAAAAAGGACCTACAAAGACAGACCCTAAACAACTAAGAAAATGGTAATAGGAACATACATATCGACAATTACCTTAAATGTGAATGGATTAAATGCTCCAACCAAAAGACACAGCCTTGCTGAATGGATACAAAAGCACAACCCGTATATATACTGTCTACAAGAGACCCACTTCAGACCTAGGGACACATACAGACTGAAAGTGAGGGGATGGAAAAAGATATTCCATGCAAATGGAAATCAAAAGAGAGCTGGAGTGGCAATACTTATATCAGATAAAATAGACTTTAAAATAAAGACTGTTGCAAGAGACAAGGAAGGACACTACATACTGATCAAGGGATCGATCCAAGAAAAAGATATAACAATTATAAATATATATGCACCCAACATAGGACCACCTCAAAAGATAAGGCAAATGCTAACAGCCATAAAAGGAGAAATTGACAGTAACAGAATAATAGAGGGGGACTTTAACACCTCACTTACACCAATGGACAGATCACCCAGACAGAAAATTAATAAGGAAACACAAGCTTTAAATGTCACAATAAACCAGATAGATTTAAGCGATATTTATAGGACATTCCATCTACATGGAATGGAATGTAATCTGTACATTCCAGATTACACTTTCTTCTCAAGTGCACACAGAACATTCTCCAGGGGAGATCACATCTTGGGTCACAAATCAAGCCTCAGTAAATTTAAGAAAATAGAAATCATATCAAGCATCTTTTCCAACCAAAACACTGAGATTAGAAACAAATTACAGGGAAAAAAACATAAAACACACAAACACATGGAGGCTAAACAATACGTTACAAAATAACCAAGAGATCATTGAAGAAATCAAAGAGGAAATCAAAAATACCTAGAGACAAATAACAACGAAAACACGACAATCCAAAACCTATGGGATGCAGCAAAAGCAGTTCTAAGAGGGAAGTTTATAGCTATACAATCCTACCTCAATAGACAAGAAACATCTCAAACAAACAGTCTAAACTTACACTTAAAGGAACTAGAGAAAGAGGAACAAACAAAACCCAAAGTTAGTAGAGGAAAGAAATCATGAAGATTAGATCAGAAATAACTGAAAAACAAATGAAGGAAACAATAGCAAAGATCAATAAAACTAAAAGCTGGTTATTTGAGAAGATAAACAAAATTGATAAACCTTTAGCCAGACCCATCAAGAAAAAGAGGGAGAGGACTCAAATCAATAAAATCAGAAATGAAAAAGGAGAAGTTACAATGGACACTGCAGAAATACCAAGCACCATAAGAGACTACTACAAGCAACTCTATGCCAATAAAATGGACAACCTGGAAGAAATGGACAAATTCTAAGAAAGGTATAACCTTCCAAGACTGAACCAGGAAGAAATAGAAAATATGAACAGACCAATCACAAGGAATGAAATTGAAACTGTGATTAAAAATCTTCCAACAAACAAAAGCCCAGGACCAGATGGCTTCACAGGTGAATTCTATCAAACATTTAGAGAAGAGCTAACACCCATCCTTCGCAAACTCTTCTGAAAAATTGCAGAGGAAGGAACATTACTAAACTCATTCTACAAGGCCACCATCACCCTGTTACCAAAACCAGGCAAAGATACTACAAAAAAAGAAAATTACAGACCAATATCACTGATGAATATAGATGCAAAAATCCTCAACAAAGTATTAGCAAACAGAATCCAGCAGCACATTAAAAGGATCATACACCATGAGCAAGTGGGATTTATCCCAAGGATGAAAGGATTCTTCAATATAGGCAAATCAATGTGATACACCATATTAACAAATGGAAGAATAAAAACCATATATTTTTATGTTTTTCAAGTCCTAGCCACGGCAATCAGAGAAGATAAAGAAATAAAAGGAATACAAATTGGAAAAGAAGAAGTAAAACTGTCACTCTTTTCAGATGTCACAATACTATACACAGATAATCCTAAAGATGCCACCAAAAAACTAGAGCTAATGAATGAATTTGGTAAAGTTGCAGGATACAAAATTAATACACAGAAATCTCTTGCATTCCTATACACTAACAATGAACGATCAGAAAGAGAAATTAAGGAAACAATCCCATTCACCACTGCAACAAAAGGAATAAAATACCTAGGAATAAACCTACCTAAGGAGGTAAAAGACCTGTACTCAGAAAACTATAAGACACTGATGAAAGAAATCAAAGATGACACAAACAGATGGAGAGCTATACCATGTTCTTGGATTGGAAGAATCAATATTGCGAAAATGACTATATTACCCAAAGCAATCTACAGATTCAGTGCAATCCCTATCGAATTACCAATGGCATTTTTTACAGAACTAGAACAAAAAATCTTAAAATTTGTATGGAGACACAAAAGACCCCAAATAGCCAAAGCAATCTTTAGGGGAAAAAACGGAGCTGGAGGAATCAGACTCTGTGTCTTCAGACTATACTACAAAGCTACAGTAATCAAGACAATATGGCACTGGCACAAAAACAGAAATATAGATCAATGGAACAGGATAGAAAGACCAGATATAAACTCACACACCTATGGTCAACTAATCTATGACAAAGGAGGCAAGGATATACAATGGAGAAAAGACAGTCTCTTCAGTAAGTGGTGCTGGCAAAACTGGACAGGTACATGTAAAAGAATGAAATTAGAACACTCCCTAACACCATACATAGAAATAAACTCAAAATGGATTAAAGACCTAAATGTAAGACCGGACACTATAAACCTCTCAGAGGAAAACATAGGAAGAACACTCTTTGACATAAATCACAGCAAGATCTTTTTTGACCCACCTCCTAGAGTAATGGAAATAAAAACAAAAATAAGCAAATGGGACCTAATGAAACTTAAAAGCTTTTGTCCAGCAAAGGAATCTATAAATAAGACAAAAAGACAACCCTCAGAATGGGAGAAAATATTTGCAAACGAATCAACATACAAAATATTAATCTCCTAAATATATAAACAGCTCATGCTGCTCAATATTAAAAAAACAAACAACCCAATCAAAAAATGGGCAGAAGACCTAAATGGACATTTCTCCGAAGAAGATATACAGATTGCCAAGAAGCACATGAAAAGCTGCTCAACATCTCTCGTTATTAGAGAAATGCAAATCAAAACTACAATGAGGTATCACCTCACACCAGTTAGAATGGGCATCATCAGAAAATCTATAAACAACAAATGCTGGAAACGGTGTGGAGAAAAGGGAACCCTCTTGCACTGTTGGTGGGAATGTAAATTGATACGGCCACTATGGAGAACAATATGGAGGTTCCTTAAAAAACTAAAAGAATTACCATATGACCCAGCAATTCCACTGCTGGGCATATACCCAGGGAAAACCATAATTCAAAAAGACACATGCACCCCAATGTTCACTGCAGCACTATTTACAATAGCCAGGTCATGGAAGCAACCTAAATGCCCATCGACAGACGAATAGATAAAGAAGATGTGGTACAGATATACAATGGAATATTACTGAACCATGAAATGGAACAAAATTGGGTTATTTGTAGTGACGTGGATGGACCTAGAGACTGTCAAACAGAGTGAAGTAAGTCAGAAAGAGAAAAACAAATATTGTATATTAATGCATATATGCAGAATATAGAAAAATGGTACAGATGTTTGCAGGGCAGAAATAGAGACACACATGTAGAGGACAAAGGTATGGACACCAAGGGGGGAAGCAGGTGGTAGTGGTGGAGGTGGGATGAATTGGGAGATTGTGATGGACATGTATACACTAATATGTATAAAATAGATAACTAATAAGAACCTGCTGTATAAAAAAATAATAATAAAATTAAATTAAAAAGGAAAAAAATGTACATGTGTCTCTTTCATTTGAAATTGCCTATTCTTTTATGGTTAAGCTATATATCTTGGCAGCACCTATAAATGGTCCAATAAAGTAGCTCTTTTTCCTTTATAAAACTATAAAATAACATGCAGGAGGTCCTTCTACCTCTGTTAGAACAATTCTGATCCAGGCAGGGAGCAGTTTGTTGCCCAAGTCTTCAGCTTTTCCATGTCCACACACAGACAAACCATGAACTATGTTTCCTAACGCCAGGGCAAAACCTGAAGTCTGTTAAAAATAAATTAAAAGAAGAGGTAAGAAAAAAAGAAGAATGGCACAGATCAGGAACGTTCATATACAGCAAAACAAGCACATTTAAGGGCTCCCTTTCCTATAGACACATTCTGTTTCCATCTGAAAATCAGAGATTTGCAGATTTTTTAAATCTACACCAGTCTGCAACAGAAACTGCAGTCTAATTGTATGGAATTTGGCTTCAGTAAGTTGTTTATTTTAGGAAAAGAATACTGCACTACTGATTGACTTGGGTCAAACAATCCAAATTCTAAGGAGGAGGTTAGGGTGAAAACACCAAGGTAAATCACCCAAGCCCAGTCAACCCCCAAACAAGAGGAGAAAATATTCTATAATGAGCACAGCACATGCAAACTTCTATATTTTGGTGTTTGCAAAATCTATTCTTTTTTTTCTAATTTTACGTTAATTTAATTTTTTATTGAAGTATAGTTGATTCACAATGCAAAATCTATTCTGACTGTAAGTGAGCAGGCATACAACCATAAAATAATAATACAAAACAGCACAGGCTTAAAACCTGGACTGAATCCTGCAGTAACCCACTATGGCCAATATTAAGACTTTGGAGAAATCTAAAAAACAAAGAACTGAGCAAACAAAATACAAACAGGGAAATTCTAGAGCCTGTGTGATCAGAGGGAACATTTTTGTTTCAATTTTTTAAAGTTATGGTAAAATACACATAACATAAAATTTACCATCTTAACCATTTTTAAGTGTACAGTTCAGTGGTATGAAGTACATTCATAATGCTGTGCAACCATCACTCCCATCCATCTTTAGAACTCTTTTCATCTTGCAAAACTGAAATTCTGTACCCATTAAACAATAATTCCCCATTCCCCCTCCCTCAGCCCCTGGCAACTACCATTCCACTTTCTGTCTCTATGCTTTTGACTGCTCTAAATACCTCATATAAACAGAATCATACAGTGTTTGTCTTTTTGTGACGGGCCTATTTCACTTAGCATAACGTCCTTGAGGTTATCCATGTCATAGTGTATGTCAGAATTTTCTTCCTTTTGAAGGCTGACTAATATTTCAGAGGGAATATTTTAAGGGTATTTCATTTAAATTGCAGGAATCTAAATTTTCTTATATATTTAGTCATGAGTAGAGTTTCTCTGCCTTGAACTTGCTGAGGCTTTACTTTATCAGATTATTCTATGTATTCCTATCGTTACGAATTTTTGTTTCTAGCCTTACATAACTCTTATATTCCCTAGCCACGTGTTTTAAGATTTTATAAATACAGAGCAATAGCTGGAGAGCCAGTAAAGGCTTTTGTACTCAGACCAAAAAAGAAAAAGTGTCTATAGGGGATAAAGAGAGAAAAAGATGTCTGTGGATACTGGCTATAGCTGTGGACAAGACAAGAGTTAGAAGTTCCTCAGTTCCGGGCACAAACCATACCACATTATAGTCTAATTCAGAGTAAATTAGAATTAAGACTTAGCAGCAGCCTGAGACCCACTGAGAAATAACCAGAAATTCCAACCTGCTGGTTGTTCTCCACTAACAGTCGAAGCTTATTCATAATATCTTCAGCCTCTACAGCCTCAATAATTCCGGCACTGAATGCGGATGTACATACACAGCTGAGGGTATAGGCAAGGACCTGAGAAGAAAAGACAAGAGAAACACGTGTTTTCATGAGGGGAAATAAAAGAACACGGTTTAGTTGACACGAATATTTTGTCAAACTTATCCCTGGCATAAGGTTTGGATTTGAGTATACCCACTATAGACGGGGCATTGTTTTGCTGCCTAACTTATATTTCATAACAATATTATGAGATGGGGGTCATTATGGCTACTTTCTGGATAAAATCTTCGAGGCTCAATTACACATAGCTAGCAAGTGACAGAGGCGAGATTCAAACCTGGGTCTTTAGACGCTAAATCAAAAAGTTCCCTCAACAGTAGAAGTAGATTTTCATCACCAGTGGATACTACTAATGGCCATGTGCTCTGATCCAAGGCCAAACTGGAGAGGAAATTCAAAGCAGTGAAATGCTGCTACATGAAGATTCCCTAGTAGAAGTAGTGGAGCATGACGGACGAGAAAGGTGGGTTTTAGAGTCGGATAAATTGTGTAAAATAGGGATAATACTACTCACTTCAGAGCACGGGTGTGATTTTAATAAGCAAATGAATAAATAAATAGATGAATAAATGAACAAATTATAAATTTTTTTAAAATGCTGGGAGTAGAAACAATACTTGAGTGTATATCCCAAATTGACCACTGACTGGCTAAGTAACTTTAAGCAAGTCACTCCAACTATTTGAGCTTCCATTTGTCCAAATCAAGGTTATTCATCCCTCCCTGCTACCTTGCATTTTCATGATGAATCCCTTCCTCACAAAGATGCTGTTAAGACAAAGTAGAAATGTTCAACTCCTCACACTGATTGATAACAGCATGAAAAAAAGAGGCAGTTTCTAAGGTAGAAATTGGATAATAAAAATCAGAGGGGAGGAACAACCGAAACTGCTTGCTCGAGGCCTTCTAAATCAAACCATCAAGGCAGACAGATGCATCAATTATAAAAACCTTGCTTTCATTTATTAATCAAATTGCTCCGTGGTTGTAACATTTTCTCCTTCGGCTTAAAAAAAAAAGTACTTTCCAACTGTGCTCTGCATTGCTTTAAAAATGGAAATGTGGTGCATGTCTTAGAACAAAACTGCAACCCTCTGTGCCCCAAAGAAATTCACTGATTCAACAAGTCCTATTGCTGAAAGCAGAGGAGCTGAGCAGGGAAACACAGCAGCCATTATGTGCTCATCAATAGCTCGTGGGCAGGCCAGGGGAAAATAGGATCTGCTCTAATGAGACGGAGAATCTAGTGAGGCCAAGAGGTCGGCCCAGGCTCCTCCCAGAGAGAAGAGCCCTGCAGCGGCGCGGCTTCACCTGGGCTCACAGACACACAGGCCTCAGATGTCCTGCTCGACCCAGTCAACACACAGACCAGAGCCCAGGATCCCAATTCTGCATATTTTTACACCATCACAGAAAAATCTTTTCATTAAGTGTGGTGAAGGGAATTTCCTCAATAATTTTTCATGCTTAACTGACATTAAAAAAAATCAAATGCCTTTTCGATCCGCAGTTTCTTAAGCTTATTCCTGGCCATTTCTTAAAGTTATACTTGGATGGAGGCTAATTCTAAAAATTCTCCATTTAACCTTCCTCCAGAAATTGCAGCTCTTCTTAGAAACTGCCTTCTAGTGATACTGAGTTAGGTTTTTGTATTCACTAAAGGCTCTTATATGCCACATGTAAGTTTAACTTGATTTAAATAGCTGCACTATTTGAAAACCTTATGATCTAATGTAGGTTGTTTGCCACTCAGATTTTCTCCTTAGCCCAGCTGAAATTGAGGAAGGATTTAATTTCAGAGTTACCAAAACAGGAGAAGTAGAAAATAAGCAGCAAGAGGAAAACAAAAGCCAGCAGAGGGAAGGAAACTGGAACGTTGGTCTCCTACCTCCTGAAAGGTTCTGCTCTGGCCCCCGCTGTCATCTAGGTACACGGAGAGCTTCCGAAGCGAGGCTGCCACGTGAACTCGCGACTCTGTTCGGCTGCTGTGGCTCATGAGGGACAGGACAAGTCCAACTCCCAGTACACAGCCCGTGCTTGGATGCCAAAAAAAGATGAGGAGTGAAAATCGTAAGAAATCCACGCCATTGCTCTTCACTTATCATGGGAGTTACCAGTGCTCTACAACCCGAGGTAAGATGGCTGGATTCTAATTCTGCTGCCTGGTGTACAGGTGTATTCCATGACCAACGCCCCCCCCCCAATCAAAATGTGTCCGTGGCCCATGCCAGTGCTATGTACCCAATGGAGAAAACAAATAAATACATGAAATAGTTTGACAAACTCTGTAAGAGAAGGAGGCATAAAAATTAATCAAACCAGTTCTATCTCTGCACTTAGAGAAATGCCGTGGTCCTCTCTCCACTGACTGCCCCCCCCAATCATGCTGAGTGCACTATGATTAACTGCATAAAGAGAGAAAAGCCTAAATTTCAGGATATGAGCTGAGGCCATCTGATTAATAACGGGGGGAGGAGGGGCAGATAAATGCAAGGCATAATTACGAGGTACTGCTAAGTGCTTCATGTTTCCTAGTCAACTTCAACAAGTGGAATTTCTGTCTCAAAGAAACTGTGTATTTGTCTGTGCACAATGACATTAATCCTCTTCTCCCCTCTGATCCCTCCGAGTACCACTGGGTCAGAAGAGAAAATGGACAAATGACAGGCTTGTCAAAAGTTACCCCATGTGACAATTCAATTGGAATCTTGGGCTTTGTGCCCCAGTTCTCCTGAAAGAATACATATCCATTTAAAGAAAAGAATTGTTCTCCCAGAAAACTTCTAGTTAGTGTGATAAGATAAATGTGGCTTGGGGGTAATTTTTTACTCTTTTGAAAAAGTTTTTATCATCATTGTTGTTTTTCAAGTTGAGGAAATGCTGACTTTTTCAGAAATCATCCTCACTCTGGTTTGGCTTGCCTCTCTTCCTGATATCTACTGCTTAAGAAGACATTCCAGGGCATTTCTCCAATAACATATTTCAATGCCCGTATGTTATGTCATTTTGCTCTTATATAGCATCTATCGCTTTGGCTGGCGTCACGACCTTCACACAGTTTCTTGAACATGTTAGTTACTTCCCCTGACACCTCTGTGCCAGCGGAGCTTCCACATCCGGTAAGAGATGCCCAAGAGGATGGACAGGCTACAGGATTTGCTCAAGGTCATGCAGAGAGTTTCCAGCAGAGCATGGACAGAAGACAGGGTTTTTTGATTTCCAACCTTCTGTTCCAACTGCCAAACCCAGGCCCCTCCCGGCACCCTGTGTGATGCCATGATGGAATGATTATGAGAAGGCAACATGTCTCAGGTGTGTTTTCCTAGGTTCTATTGCACAACGATCTGGCATTAGAAAATCCTTTGTCAGGAAGCTACTGCAGCACTAATCCAAGTCAGGCAGAACTGCTGTTCCTGCTTACAGGAACTTAACAACCAGCTCAACTAGCATAATGCATATTTCAATGAGTTAAATCAGCATCTAACATCTGAACACTGTGTGCTTTTGAGACAAATCACATTTCTGAAAGAGGAAAGGCTGCTGCTGATTAGAATGGATTTAAAGTCTTTGTTTTCATTTAGACTCTACAGGAAAGGTTTTTTTTGGCCATCTTTCTATATTGATGCATATGAAAACCTGAAATCACACCAAAGATATAGTTAGACAAATATCATTTAATACTTTAAAATTTAACTTTTGCTCCCTCTTTAATTATGTTACTGCTATTTATGCTTAGGATTTCAAATGTTACTTCCTCAGGGATACCTGCCCTGGCCCAGCAAGGAACCTCCTTAATATTTTCCCATAGTACCTTGTACTAATTTACTTCAGACAATTTTAATGATACACTCCGCTGAAGACTATCTGGGAGCTGATTTGATTACTGACCACATCCTTCACTAGCTTGCAAGCTCCATGAGGGTAGGTACCTTTTCTGTTTTTTCCTCACTACAGTATTTGTGGCACCTAGTAACACTGCTTGACAGGGAGAGGCATTCAACCAACATTTACTGAACGCTGAAGAACTGACCAAATTCTCTTTAGTTTCAAGAGAATCTAAAGTGGAGAGAAAAATCTATAGGGGGGAACCCCCCCCAAAAAAAAAAACCCAAGGCTTGATTTTCATGTTCAGTTGGAGGCAAAATTTATGAGTGGTAAAATTCACTGAATATATCATCCAAGATTCAATCAAGAAAACTCGATTTCTATTTTTTGCCTGACTAATTTAAGAAAGAGGTGTCAGGTTTATGAGGCAAAAAGATTCTTCTCAAAGCTCACTTAACTACTGGGGTTCATCTTCTTCAAATAATAGACAGGTCTTGCTTTTCTGGCTATCTGGGCACACAAAAATCTCTATCCCCTGGACTGAAGCTCCTCTTTCACCATCTCAAGGCACATGGGCACAAAGGTCTAGAAAAAGACATCCCGGTTTCTAGTTTACATTTACCTAAAAAATATCACAGCAGAATTATTCTTGGGCAAGGTTAACAGTCACTAACGATTCTATTCATTTGGTGATTAGCTGACTGTTATGATATACGAATATATAGTCTAACTAAGTACATATGGGTGCCAACAAAAATACGTTAGATTGTGTGCATCTATTGACCATCTGAACTGTTTCCTTCTACTTTGTCTCATTTGTTCCACCATGTACCAAGAAGGTAGTCCTCAAGCTTCATTCCTGATGTTCCCTGCTGACTTCCAAATCTTCTACATTTTAATGTGTGTATCTTTTGTCCTAAGTCTTAAAGATTCTTCTAGGTGCTTAGTTCAGCATTTCTACACATTTCCCTCATTCTAGCTTCACTGTTCTACCAGCTCTAAACCAAGAACAACTTGGGCAGAGATAGCTTTCACATCTTTCCGTCCACTGAAAACAAAAAGGACTTAAGTGTTGGTGTCCTGAACAGATGAAATAAATTGTGTTAGATATAAAATTGAGGTTTGGGAATTGCTAACATAAATCTCCTATAAGAATACTAACAAATGATAAAGAGGATGATATGCCCCATTATGTCATTACTTATTTGAATCTCTTATCCAAGTGTATTAAAATATCACTGGCAAAGGAAATTCTGAGTCTTAAAAGCTATGCTCATAATTCCGATATGTGTGTTGCTATATCAACTGGGACATGATATATTTTTCTAAAATTAACAAGAGATGAATCTTCAATTCCCTAGTTTATTGTAGGCTATTCTGCAGATTAAGTACTAGGCCATCTAATAATTAGTTCTAATAACAGCTAACATTTGTATAGTGCTTTGCCCTTTACAAAGTGCTATACAAATATTATCATATTTGTAAAAGCTCAACAGTAATTAACCAATGCTCAGGTCATGGATGGATAACATGACTAGTTATGGCTGTGAAGATTGAAATGGTGTAATACGTACCACTAGATGGCAGCAAAATGTAAGTGATAGGACCCCAAACACCACACCAGGTGCTCGGTTCTCTCAGCAGGGACACATCCATTAAACCAAGGAAGCGTGGTAAATTTGCTCTGGGTGAATTCTATCACTCGAGATAGCACGCTCCCAGATCTATTAACTACCTTTGGGTAACGCCTCCGATATTTCAGGTGAGAGAGGACTGCCCCGGACTCCTGCAAGCTCATTGGATGGGGGAATACTTTATGCTATGAACCAGGTCTGGGCCTAGTTAGAATCTCTTTTCTGCTTTCAATGATAGACAACATCCACATGTCAGAAAAAATAATCAGCACCACACTGTCAAGTGTCAAACTCCTTTCTTTCTACTGAAATGTGTTCTCCATGCTGTGCTAAGCAAGAGAAGGCAAGCTGGTTTTGAAGTCAGACTACCTAGGTTTCTCTCCTGGCTCTGCCACTTAGTGCGTGACCTTGAACCAGTCTCCTATTTTAGACTCACGTTCTTCATCTGTAAACTGAAGTGATGGTGACTACTGCTTTAGTGTCAATATTTAGGTTGTAATCAGGGCTTAATTACATGAGAAGCGGATGTGAAAAGGCCTAGCAAAATACGGCGCTGCTCAGTATTAGTGGAACCCAAAACCAACGAGAGACCTACCTAAGCGTGAACACCCACAAAGCATTAGCAATGACAAAATACTAAACTTCATTAACTAAGAAAAACACAGTTTGGAGAGAATAGAGGGAGGGTTTCTTGAAGGACCTGGGCTTTTAATTGGCACTGAAAGGCAAGCAAGATTTTACTAAATGGACAGGAAATTTCTGACGACCCTATTCTACTTGAATCTGCAGGCTCAATACCCTATGGAGGCCCACCTTTCCTTCTCCCAAACACGTTTATTAAGAAGGTAAGAATCAAGAAAGAAGGTAAGAATGAAGAAACAAGAACCTTGTTAATATAAAAAGTTAATTTTAAAGTTACATATGCTTAGACATATGAAGGTTGTAAATGCATAAATGCCCATACTTTGGATAATTCAGTTATCCGCGTGGCCCTCCCTTCACTCAAACACCTTCCTGCAAACTCATGGAGCTGATACGTGAGAGCCACTCCTGATTGTTCCAGCTGGCTGAAAGTGTGCAGCATGTTAATCACCATTTTCTCCCCAGCTTTATAATACCCTGAGCTACAGATATGTTGGACACCTTTGTGGGAAGGCAGGAGAAAGAAGGAAGAGGGGGAGAGGGGACAGGAAAGGACAGAAACTTACCTTACTCCTTGGCTGTAAAAGGCAGCACCACCAACACATGAATTAGGCTCAAAAAACTCAACTCTTCACCGGCCCCCTGAACAGTTAAATGACCCTATCCCTTCCATTAATCATTTTCTAAATTTAAGAGACTTGAATCATGCCACCGAACTCTCTTTGCCCATACTCAAAACCACACTCCTAACACGTCATTTCATCTCTGACGTGTTCAACTTTAAAGTGTGATAAAGTGAGTGTGTTTCAAGCATTCTTAGCCAACTTTAGCCTGCATGTGAAAGATCTCATAACTACCACCTACTAAGTGAAGATCTGACTTTATTTACACATGATGAAATACATGATACTTGCAGTACTTCTACCATTTATGCTTTTGTTAGTTTGAACTTAACAGGCTACATCCATGAATGTAACTTTAGATCATAAGTTCCTAAAGGCCAGAAATTTAAACACTGATTTTTTTGGTAAACACTGATTTAACTCATATTTGAACAGTGCCCATAATAGCATGAAGTAAATGAGTTAATAAATTGGAGGTTAGTGCTTATACTCTGTTGAGTTTCCTAGTAACTTCAACCCCAGAAGATCCAAACCTCAAGTTCCAAAACATAGGGAAATCCAAAAAGGTACAATCCAGGTTCTCAATGGTGTCAATATTTCAGAAGGCCTACTAAAACAATATGTTTTCCCACACAAGCCACATGGATGAGTTAAAACATTCAATGTCTCACTAAATGAGTATGTTTAACACCATTTTGTTTTGTATTTTCTGATTATTCCTTTTTGTTTTTGTTGTTTTTCATGACTGGAATGAGAAAATCAATTAACTCAAGATATTTAGTTTAACATTTTAAAAGCATGAAGTTTGCGGGGAGAAGGGATCTACTAATATTGAGGAGGTTGGGAACCTCTGGTGTAACCTCTGCTTGTTTCTATTTTGATTCCTCTGACATTGGATTTCATAGGGAAATCCAAATCATGAGTCAAAGACTCTTAGTCAAATCAAATTGAAAGAATATTTTCAACAGATTTTAAAATGGTTGTCATACATACAAGTCTCCAGATAGATGCCTCATATGGTAAAGTACAAGACAGAATCTAAGGTATGGGTAACTTAATGACAGCCACAAAATGACATTTGTTGCTTTGTATGGAAACAAACCGCCTATTTCTGAAACATGGGTTTCAGAACAAGTAAGCTTTAATTACAGATTTTTTTTATTACTACTGAAAACTCTACACAAAGGAATTCAAGACCGAGTCCTACAAATATTTCACCATAGAATGTAAAATTTATGGCAAAGAAAGAACCAATCTCTGAGTATCAGAGAAGGAATGGAATCAACATACTTGTATTCAATACTAGTGTCAAAGCAGCAATTTTCCAGGGCATCCAAAGACTTCATCAGAAGAAGGTTCATCTGTTGGCCAGATATATCACTGGGTAAAGACCAAGAGGGAAAAATGAATTATTTAAAATCATTCAACTGTCCAAAATATTTACTATGTAATAGTTTGCTCTCAATATTTTATTGAAAATGCATTTCTTTAAAAAATATATAAAAGTAGCAAATAACAATATTGATGATTCACATATATTTTGTAGACAGAGAAACTGAGTCAGAGAATTTATTCAATAATTGGGTTTCTGTACATTATAATCACTTGCAAACCAATAAACCCTAAAACTGCTACTTTTGCATTTTCTCAGTTCATTCAAATTTTAAAATCACTGAAAAATAAGAACAAAGCTCAGAATTCCAAAAAATTATTTCTAGGAATGCTAAGGTGATTTTCTTCAGAATATTTACTAATCCATTAAGCTGATATTATCAATAATCATTCCAAATCTTTCTTGCAAAGGCTATAACTTCTGATTTCATGTCTCAAATATGGAAGTTTTCAGTTCTATTCTTTTTTTTTTTTAAAGGGGGGTAAAACCCAGCCCTATATTTTTCTGCCTTTATACAGTAATTGATGTGGTTTTTGTAATTGTCTTGGTGAGAACTATGACTTTTAGAGTAAAATAAAACTTAAAAGGTAGGTCTACGTCTGTTTTTTCAGGCAGAGTTGTGGGCTTCATCACCGACACTTTATTATCAAGGGGTCCCTACATGTCAGCTCTCCTGCTGCTGCCTCAGACCACGCTGAGTGGAATGCAGCCCCAGGAATGCCAGCCAGCCAGAGCGCACTTTAAATAATATCTTCTCCAACCAAGACTATAGTGGTTTTGCAATGAGAAAACATGCACACAGGTACACACAATTTTAATAGCTTTAACTACATAAGTCCTATTATAGTTGTTCTCTGGAGTAAAATGTACTTAAATATCCTAAACAAATGCTAAAGAGATCCTACTAGTATCCTCTCGGAGTTATGACAGAAGCAAGCTTTGGAATAATATACTTTTCTGAATAAATTCTAGACTGGAATTTAAATTCAGGAGATTTTTCATAAGCCTCAGCAAAAGAAAAGAAAAGAAAAGAAAAAGAAAGATGGATTGAATGTCAAAATTCTTTGCTACAAAGTGATTTTTCATTCTTGATACCAAGATACTGTCCTGATCCTATTCTCCTAAGGGGCCACTTTGGGCTACTTATTTGATGTCATTGATTATTCAGAGTTAGTAGAAAACACTTACTTTAATCTTAGAAAAATAGAAATTTTCTCCAAAAATGTCATTATCTGGTGAGACTGTCATTATCTAGTAAAATATTTATTAGTACTAAAAGGCAAATATTTCAGATTCCTCTGCTCTATGAAATTAGGAAGGTGGGAACCATGAATAATTATATTAATGGCTGCAGTACTAACACACCAGGCAGAAGGAGAATGCTATCAAATACAGGATCATTATGGCAAAGTTAAAATCTGCAGTTATTCTGTGGGCAGGCCGCCTCAGGAAGAGCTTCCTGGTGTCCTTCCCCAGGGTTTCCTGCAGGTGCAAAGTCAAGTAGGGTAGATAGGGGTGGAAGGCAATCTAGGAACCAGAAAGGATGCTTTAGGGGAATCACCATAGGTTTCTCCAGGTAGCATAATTAAATTAACCACAAATGTAAGCTTGTCAAGCCCTAAAACCAGCAGCGTCTCCTCCTAAACTAAGGAAGAAGGGAGCCAGAGCCAGGATAGGATGAAATGAGTTGCCTGGAATTAAACTGCCATGGCTCATTTTTAGTTGTAAAACAAGTAGCTTGAAAAGATACTGAAGAACGAACATGAACACAGATGGTGAAGAGACCGCCATTTGTAGCATAGAAGCAAAGGGGAAAAAAAAAAATCACTTTCACGTTTTAAGTCTATAAAAATACTTTGTGTTCTGTCCCACACACAAGACACATAACAGTCAATTCACATGCAAAGGGCAGCTTTTTGTTCACGTCCAGAACCAGGCCTGTGTATACTAATACTGGTGAATAGAACAAAATGAATATTCTGGAAATGTTTCATTTATGATCACAAAGACTAAGCCAATCTTCCCAAATCATCCAACAGATGTTTCCAAGGGCTGAAAATGATCATCTGAAATACAGTATTTCCCTAGATCAATAGCAGTTCTCATAAAGGTTTCACATATGGATGTTTGCACAAAACTATGTAAATTACAAATGTAAACTTAACCACTGGTTTCAAACAGAAATCTAAATATAGCATAATATCACCCAATTTACCCACATCAACACCATTTCTTGCTTTTGGACAGACAATTTCTGCCAACTAGGGAAGCTTAAGGACAGCTAACATCAGAACAGAATGCCTCTCCCCACAATCCCTACTATTTCCAATGCAGGAAAATGGGGCTGAAATTCCAAATCAGTGACATCTAAATATTCATGATCCCCAAATACTCGTGTTGTACCACAGTACAATCAATCTGGATATATAAAATTCTAAGATCGGTAATAAAATAAAGAATAAATATAACGAGCAACAAAACTAAAGTAGATTCGTGCACCAGAAAACTTTCCCACTTAGTGGAATTTTCCACCTGGGTCTTTGATATTCTATTAGCTCCATTCAAGAGTAAAGCTAGCAGTCTAAAAATGAGCAATCAAACTGAATAAAGCACACAGTATAATATGCAGAGATTAAGACTCTTTAAGGATTACGAAAATGTAGCCAGGGCGCAGGATAAAAGCAATATTTAAAACTGGGTACATGCAGTTCTCAGGTGATTGATTCAGTGACTCCCGCACCCTCAGGCACAGGGGTACCCCGATCTTTTCCTCCCATTTTATAGTGATATCAACAAAGAATAAGTAATTACTTTCACCCTTATAAACCAGAGGGAAAAAAAGAAGCTTTTTAAAATTTATAGCACCATATGATTAGACTTTCCTCATGTCTATTACACATGGCTTTCATCTAAGCATGAAATGATTTTCAAGTAATCAATCACTTTAAAAAGAGGAACCCTTAAAACACATTAATGTCTATGTGATGGTATTTTAGAGAGACAAATTCATTCATAAAGGAGAATAAAGGATCAAGCTGCACATCTCAAAAAGTGGAGCACCACAAATTGCTCAGATATAATGTGTGTGTGTGTGTGTGTGTGTGTGTGTGTGTGTGAGAGAGAGAGAGAGAGAGAGAGAGAGAGAGAGAGAGCGAGAGAGAGAGCGAGAGAGAGAGAGAGAGAGAGAGAGAGAGAGAGAGAGAGAGAGAGAGAGAGAGTGTGTCGGGGGATGGGGGGAGAGAGAGGGACAAATCCTCCACCTAAGTCACAAAGAGGAAAAACAGGAATATTTTAATAAACTGTACCTGAGTTTCTCCTCACACAAGCGAGAGAGAAACATCCCCAAAGCAAGGCCCATGTGGATTTGCACGGCTTGAGACTCATCAGCACTTGGTTTCCCAGGTAACCTGGCAGTCAGCATGTTCAGGATTTCCTCAACCTTCTCTTTGCAAGAGATAATGAAAACTGGCACAAGGAGAGACAAAGCCGTGGCGGCCGCAGAACGTGCAATGGCACTAGCTGTGTTTTCACCAGAATAGGATTTCTAGGACATGCCAAAGAAAGAAAACAGGGGGTTGGCCTTTTGTTTAAAACATGAAGGACGCACACCTATCACAAAAGCGCTATACAACAGTGCAAGCTTCTCCTAAATCCACCCTTGCCACCCAAAAAAAAAAAATTTTTTTAATAAATCTATTTCTGTGTTTACCTACGGGTTACCTTCTTACTCTTAGTAAAACAATTCGCTACTAAGCAATCGGTTGACTAATAATACCCTTTTAAATTTGAAAAACCAAGTTACAAGTGTCTCCTTTTAAAGGGTGTGAATTCCCTCACTATAAAGCCTGAAACAGTATCAGTGTTTTCAAAGCCTACATGTGTATATAATGAGAAACCCCAAGTGAAGCTATCCAAGCTTGCAGAAACCAGCAAGCCACATCATAAATGTCCAGAAAGCCAGGAGTTTTCTCGGAGAGAAAAGAAAAGGGGTTAGGGTGAGGGCAGTTCAAGTTTAGTTACAGAGGGATAAGTGTAAGTTTGGCACAGGGATCTATTGGCAGATCTCCCAAAATTTTTGGTGGGAACGCTTCCCAGTAGATGGATTATTTTCTACAGGGGGTTAATTCCTTTTAATTAAAAAGGAAGTTGAAATCCTAAAAGCCTCTGGTTACAAAGCAATAACCAGCTATTCAAAATGAAACGGAGAGCTCTATATGCTCCTTTCCTATATGTAATTACGGGAAAAGAAATGAATAACAACCCTAATAAAATGACAGGGCAGCTGAATGTGAACAGTTTCTACGAGAGTCCTGTGTTAGAGAGCTCCACCAGACATTATATAATTTATAAATATGTCTCAAGTGGGGAAGAAAGACCGTTTATCATTCCTCAGTATTACCCACTTCAAATTTTCAGACACACCATAAAGGCCGTGTTGTCCCTTGCAGTCAAAACACATTAAAAAGTGTTTTTAATTCTATACTCGTTTGCTCTCTAAGCTTTAGTACTTTAAGGATAAAAAGCAACATGAACTAAGGGATTCTTTAAGTTAATATAGCACTATTACAATGATGATACTACTCAAAATGACCCAGCTGCTAAGACAAGGGAAATAAAGAAAGTAGCTTTTGAAACAGGGCTTTGAAAAAGTATAATAATGCAAGAATCACAAAGGTAAGAGGCAACCCCGAGCTGGCTAGTAAAGACATTATTCTTATTGGATTGCAAGAACTAAGCAGCACTATTAGAAGTCTAATACAATATCCTGTCCTGCTGAATATCTGAACCAGACAGCTACTGCAAAGACCTCCATATAAGTTAACAAGGTTTTCATCCATCATTAAAGAAATAAGAAAACTTCTGACAGAAAACAAATCATCGTAAACAAAGTACTTCTTTGAGCAAAATCTACCTTCCAATTTAATTCTACGTTATCTAGTAAGTCATTTTTTGTCCTCAAGTATAGTAAAAAAATCTAGTTCCAGACCCTAAGCCCCAGATGGATACATACCAGGTCCTCCTAAGGGCAGGAGGACAGAGGCACACAAAGTGTTGTACAAAGAAGACCTAAGGCAATGAAGTTTCAGGCTAAAATCGTGATCTTAGCAACAGTTCAGGACTTGTGCTATATTTTAATTCAAATCAACTGTAATCCTCTGCCACTCAGCTGATTGTCCCATGATCCCTATAATTCCCTAAGCAATGGATAGTGATAAGGCAGAACCAAAATAATTCCATGCAGATACAGAAATAAAGCATGCACTACAGCCAATAAAGGGAAAATGAAACCTAAACCAACAAAGTGTGTTTTCAATTTGCTTCAGATCTTAGCATATAAGCATGAAGAAAGAGAATGACTAAGTAACAGGTGCTTTTTTATGATCAACAATATTACTTTGTATTTATAGAGCATTTCACATTTTCAAAACATTTTCCTGTAGATTATATAATTTGATCCTCACAATCTTCTACAAAGTTGGCAAAGCATTCATTTTTACCTTCATTTTACAGGAAGGGAAAATAAGATGATAGGTTAAGTGTCAGGTCAACAGTCACAAAACTAATAAGAGGTGAAGCTGGGGCTACAATCACTGTAGTTAATATTGCTCAATCACCTCATTTTATAAACAAGGACACAGTGGTCCAGACAGATTAACTGAACTTCCCCTGGTCACATACTCTGCAATGAAAAGCACTAAGACCAGAAACTCACGGTCCTCCGTCTTCAGCCAACGTTTATTTTACTACAACTATAGCGCCTGACTCTGATTACACATCAGAATAACTTAGAAAGCTTCCAAAATGCTGATACCCAGGACCCATTCCCAAGCAATTACATCAGAGGTGAGGCCTATACATCAGTATTTCTTTTTTCAATATGTATATATATATTTAAAGTTCCCCAGGTGACTCTAATGTACAGCCAAGGCAGAGACTTATATCTAATGTATAGCTAAGGCTAAGACTTACACTATATTATGGATTTCACATGAACAATTGATATAAGAATCAATGCTTGAGTTTTCTAACCATTTTTTATTTCTCGAACTTACATAATAAAAGCAGGAGAAAAGTTGTCCTCTGGGCTGGTAATGGCAATCGACAATGACCAGAAGAGTATCAAACACCATGGAAACCCACACTTCCATTGAAAGGAAATTAGGTTGAACCTGCAGATGAAGGGAAACATGAAATGATAATGGGAAAAAAGAAAAAACCTAAACTTTATTTCTAGAACCAGGGTACAACCTCCTTCTGTATGAAAGAATGAAGTGCTGTTATTAAAAACTAAACTTCACCTGCCAGGACTGCATGAAGTAGATAGGTATTTGACAAATACACATCCTCACCTGTGCCCCAATGTGAATAAGACTTACCTTTCATACAAGACTTAGCAGATGTGAGAGGATGAGGGCTGCAAAACAGAACAGATCTGGGAGCTCCTTAGAGCTCTCCCGTGTTCAGTGAGGGTAACATGGTGGTTAAAGGGAGAGACGTGCAGAGAAACCAACTCAAACTTTCTCATTTCTGACTTGTCATTTCAATAAAGTAGCTGACAAAATGTTTTTACCATCTCTAGCATTTCTGCTTACTATCAGTATACTTATCACTCAAGAATCATCACATTTGCCTAGCCAAGTAAGTAAGAAAACATAAATGATCTTCAGTTTGGAAAAGAAGAGGAAAGAGAATGCAAAAAACAAAACAATGACAACAACAAAACCCAGCTCAGTAAAAAGAGAACTTGGTTTAAAAAAAAAAAAAAATCATTCTTGAGGGACTTCCCCAGTGGTCCAACGGTAAAGAATCCACCTTCCAACGCAGGGGACACGGGTTCGATCCCTGGTCGGGGAACTAAGATCCCACATGCAGCAGGGCAACTAAGTCTGCGTGCGTGACAACTACTGAGCTCGCGCGCCTCAACGAGAGGGCCCACGTGTCGCAAACTACAGAGCCTACATGCTCTGGAGCCCACGCAACACAACTAGAGAGAGAAAAAACCCGCACGCCACAACGAAGAGCCCATGCCCCACAACTAAGACCTGACACAGCCAAAAAAATAAAGAAAAATCATTCATGACCATGGATGTCGAAAAACATTCATTAACTCACATGGTGCAAACTATAAAGGTCGATGCGGTGTTAAGAAACCTTGGAATTAATTCCTTGAATCAGACAAGACCTTCTTCTTAAGATCTTTAGTTGTTGGTCAAATGCAGATTTGAATGAAGTTTGAAAACTTCAACTTTAATCAAATAATGACATCTTGAGTTTATATTGAGTAATAGCCAAAGGCAAGGTTATCAAGAATAAAAGCAAAGCCCCATCTTTGGCTTGTGAGGCTTCTCAATGTTTTGTGTACTGTGTGCCACATCACAGGACAAAGGTTGTGGGAATAAAGAATAGAAGGGCCTGGAGCTCAAACTCTGAGCTAGACCTCCAGTTATTACTGGGGCAAATGACCTGTACAACTGGTAGTCTGACATAAATAACACCAAAACGAAGGGATCCTAGGAAGGCATGTTTACTTTTTAGGGTGTAGGTCTACCTAGCATGTTGCCTCTGCTAAAGTATTCCACGGCTCTTTCAAAGATATGAAACATTTCCACTCTAAAAAATTTTCATCTTTCTCATTATTAAAATAAGATTCTGGGCTTAAAGGTAAATTTTCATATGGTAACTAACTACATTTTTATCCTTCATGTGATAATTCCTTGGCCTCCTTCCCTTCCCCACATGTAATACACATTTGTAGCTTTTGCCACACAGCATTATTCTCTTGTTTATTGGTAAGAGCACCCTTTGGGGAATTCCCTCCTCCACGATTTAAAGCTTGGTTAAATGCTCAATCAAGCTACTCATCCTACCCTGCTGAAGGTGTAGGCATGGGACCCATGGGATTCCGAATCTTAAGTGAGTGACGCAAAGACAGTAAATGACTATAGCCAATCCATCCCAGTAGGGGTGGTCTGCTGAAATGGTTCATCAGTACCTGTGTGTGGACTCCCCAACTTGCCTCCTGTTCTTCTCCCAACTCAGTTTTTTTTTTTTTTTCCAACTCAGTTTTTAAGCTTTGCCTTCAATTCCATGGGATTCCAGATTCCTTATTCTTCTAGTTCCTTTTTAATTTAAATTAGAGTTGGCTTCTTGCCCAAAAAGAACCCACCAAAAAACCCTACCATGAAAAAAGAATACAAATGGTCCATCGGGCACTCTGTGGGGACAGAGATAGGCTGAATAGCATTGAATAAAGCCCAATTTTTTGCAGCAAGAAGTGATGATGCTGATGATAATAGTTACTATTACTGACTATTTACCAGCCACTGTGCCTTTCATATATTACTTCATTTAATCCTAACAATAACCCTATCTGGTAAGTATTGTTATCCCCATTTTACAGATGGGGAAATAGGCTCTGAAAGGTGAGGTTACCAACAGTAAGCCAGAGAGCTAGTAAATGCAAGTATTAGGATTTAAATCTAGGACTCTCCTACTCCAAAGCCTGTGTTTTTTAACCACTTGACTATACTGTCTCCAGATAATGATAGCTACCAGAAAACGGGGCTTAAAAGAAGAATAAATCCATGCCTTTTTATTTTGACAGATATGAATTATCTGAAAAAGTACATTGGAAATGAACATTGGCCAGCTTGCCACATGTTTAATTAAGAAATAAATGCCTTGCAAAAAATGAATAGGCACTTTGTCACTGACATCTACAATTAAAATGCAAAGTGCAATTTTTTTCAGTCAGTAAACACTGCTTATTTATCATTTTTTTGACATCATTGTTCACTTTCAGTAAGCCTAGTTAACCTCCTAAGATTGGTTACCATGATGTAATCACAAAAAGACAAGCCCTGTTGCATAAAATTGGTACCTTCAAATGGAAATGACCACTTAACTGTGATGGAGAGAGCAAAACAGAAAAGCAGCAAAGAAAAGTGTTTTAGAGGACACTTAAGCTTACGGTATAAAGATGCATAGGGTAGCACAGCCAATGACTGTAACCTCCTAAATTCAGGGCCAGCTTCAGGAGAAGTCTCACTTTTCACACGTTACACAACCAAAGGTCAACGGGTTCTAATCACCCTTAACTCACCTCCAGGACACCCTCAGAGTCTGAGGAGAGGCTGGCTTCATGTTTGGAAACGACGACAGCAAGGCTGCTTAAGGCTAACAGCGCGTTGCCTTTGACCACTGGGCTGTCTCTGTTTAAAAAGAAAAAAATTCCAAGAGAGGATTTGGGGGCATTAACCGGGAGAAGAGAAGGTGATAATTATAGGGAGGGCAGATGAGGTCAAAAGCACTTCCATCCCTTCACAGAGCCTTGTAAACACAGGTCTGTTGGTTCCCTGATGCCAGCAGCTTCTTTCCTCCTTCTGACACTAGTGCTGATTTTTAACTCTTCTTATAAATGTATGGTCATTATGCTTTGGGTAACCTAAAAAATCTAATAAGCTCATACATCTAAGCTTCTTCTTCCTAAAATTTTTATTTCATCATTAGACCTTACATTTCCCAAGCCATCTTCTTCGGTGTCATCTTTGGCCAATATAAAAATGTACTGATTTGTTTTGGAAACACGGCGAAGGACAGTTGTGTGAATAAGCCCAGCAGAATGCAACTGGCCCCTGGCTTTTCTAAAGCACTGGTGTGTGGAATCAGCTTCTAGTGAACCACTTCAGATGGCATACTTTAACAGCAACTCGACACGCTGGCGGCTTTCCTCCGTCATTATCATTTTCCCCTTCTTTCTCTTAATATGCCAAAGCCAGCAACCTTAAAGTCAGTCTGTAACATAATTCAGAAACCCTAGATAAGATGCAAAAAAAGCTTGTTTTTAGACTATTTGCATAGAGAGTTATCTTTTTATATCACTCAAATGGTAGTTTTCTAATATTGGCAATAAAATATTAAGTTTAACTTATGAATTTGGTATCAAGAAAACTGAATCTTTTAAATACACTTACCACTGGAAAATGTACATTTAGTATTATTCCATAATTCCAAAGTAAGCCTATAGAATAAAATCCCCAGTGGGACACTGATGAGATGCTCTTGGCTTGCGGACTTCATTGTAACAGAACTCAGACAACACAGCACCCTTACCATCGGATAGTTCAGTTCTCAGGGAGTTCTACAATTGTGGGTTCCCAGAAATGCAGAGAATCCTTCCCCAAACCTAGACTTGAGACCTGAACTTTAATGAGTGTGTACATCCAAGAACTACTCCCTTGCTTACCCTGGTGCAGGAATAGAGCAGATGGGCGGGATGAGGAAGATTTCCAGCCCTGCTCCCCATGCAAGCCTCGTGTCTCCAGCCCTAGGCCACAGTCATGACTGAACATGTGAGTTAGTGAGTATCAAAAGGTTAGTATACACCTGTGTTCTTGCATTTTTGTTTCCATTTGGTAAGAATGGAACTCAGGACTTGCCATTATCAAGTTCTATCAATCCATCCATTCCTTCCTTCCTTCCTTCTCTCTCCTACTCTCGGGTGATTAAGCTCAGTGAAGGCTTGCTCTGCACTCTTGATCATTTTGTTCATCTCTTCTTAGATCATTCCTCCATGAGGCCTATCATACATTGATAAGACAACAATATTTACACTGAGGGATGGGGCAGGGGGAGAAAACAGAAAGGAAGCCTTGAGGTTGAAGCAGTTTTGCAGTGAGGATTACTGGGAACTCCTATAGCTAACATTAAAATCCCAGGAAGCAAGGCAAGATGTGGGCACGCCCGGGTGCCCTAGCCAGAAAATCATTTAACAAAATCAAAATTAAACCCTTTATTTATTTATCTTTTTTTTGGTGGTGCAGTGGTTGAGGGTCCGCCTGCCGATGCAGGGGACACGGGTTCGTGCCCCAGTCCGGGAGGATCCCACATGCCGCGGAGCGGCTGGGCCCGTGAGCCATGGCCGCTGAGCCTGCGCGTCCGGAGCCTGTGCTCCGCAACGGGAGAGGCCACAACAGTGAGAGGCCCGCGCACCACAAAAAAAAAAAAGAAAATCCTTTATTTTAATATTCTCCCTTTCCTTTAACTGAGAATACCTTGAAGCCTGTTCTGCTACAAAATGGGCACGAATCCCCAAAGTAAGATTTTAAGAAGTTTTAAATTCTCAGTGAATTTATCACCCTGGAGAAATTCTTAGATGGTCACTAGAAATTGGGTATCAAAATCTTTTAAAACAAGAATATTAGTCAAGATGACATAAAAAGTGTCTTTTTAACCCTGAAATTCTGAAAGAAAATTTAGCCTCAGTTTTAAAACAGTACCCCAAATCACTGTATTTCAAAAGTTTCTCTGGTCTTGACATTCCTGAGCATGTATTGTTCTTGTAAAATGGGGTAAAATGTATTTAAAGTCACTGGTAATTAGATCTTTGGATGCAGACTAAATGCATATTTGGACATTAATCTTTGAATAGGGAAAACTAGCCCATAGTCACAATGCATGCTTAGGCCAAGTTACACATTTCATAAAGGTACGGAGACTAGCTCTCTTTTTTTTTTTTAACATCTTTATTGGAGTATAATTGCTTTACAATGGTGTGCTAGTTTCTGCTTTATAACAAAGTGAATCAGCTATACATATACATGTCTCCCCATAGCTCCTCCCTCCTGCGTCTCCCTCCCACCGGTGACTAGCTCTTGAACATCTCTTCATTCCCCACTTGCCTTGCAGTGAGTTATGGAGAGAAGACACTCCATACATACACAGTGAGACAAATTCAAGGAGGAACTGGCCAGGTGAAACTCTAGAATAGGTTCAGCAAAAACTCTTCACCTTGTTGATCACATAACTATCCCCTACCAGTCAAGCAGCAGTGATTAATTTGCATAATAACATGTCAGCATCAGTGCAGTATTTATCTAGGCAACACCACTGACATTTTAATTAAATTGTCCTTTGAAACAAACAGATGCCATTAACCTAATTAAAAAGCTCAAGGAAGGATGAGCTACCATGATGCTTTCTTAGGGACAAAGTATTACATTACATATTAGTAAAGTGACCCAAGCCTTTGGGGATTTTTATCTTCAGGTTCAAATCTATTTAATTATTAACAATGAAAATAAATTTACATCAATCATCAGGTTTTATCTGTGTTCTGATTCTCCCTTGGTCCTATCCCTGATGCTTTTAAAAATGCTCTCAAATGAGCAAATCAGTCTAATGCTGTGACTAGTGTTTTACTTCCTACATTTAATTTACGCCTCAGAACAAAATAAGCCCTACATTGGCCCAAAGTAGCCTGTGGCAGCCATGGTCCAAGGAATAGAAGGCTAAGCTGGCAGGAGATGGCGATGCGGTCCTCACAAGATTGGAGCAAGTCAGTGGGAAAAAGTAAAGAGAAGGCAGCAGACTGATTTTTTTCTTCCACTCTATCATTAATCTCTCAGCCTCTGGACCTTAACTATCTCCTGCTCACTTGCTGTCATGCCTAGTATTGTCAGGATTGCTTTAATAAGATAAGGTCTATAAAATACTGGGAAATTTTTGATGAAAAGGTAACACCATGAGAACATAAATTATTTTTACTCCATACCACTGAGAATGTGAACACACTCTTTTTAGGTATTAGTCATGAAATGATGCTTTGCAAATCTAAGATTAAAGTCTTGGTGAACTAAAATTTTAGAATGGAATCTGCCAAAACTACTGGAGAGGCAAAATTACAGTTTGTTTTAATAGAAAGCTGCTAGTTTCTTCAGCATTTGAGCTTTTGTTGCAAGTGTCAGAGCACTGTTTTTAACAGGAACTAAGTAGACTACATAATAAAACAAACTATGAAAGGTAAAGGCCAAAGGCAGCCCCCCATCCCAGCACCTCCTCCCCTCAGATAAGCAGCTGAGTGCTCTCCCACTGTGTCTGCAATTCACCAAACTAGGTAAACAGACACAAATGAGTCCCTATCAAAGCCTCTCTGTACTTTAGTTTTCATTTTGTCAACAGATATTTCCCACTGCCTCCCACGGAATTGAGTGTAGGGGAGGATTACCACTATATTCAGAAGACATGAGGCTGAGTAGTGATCAGGTATTGAGATCAGGTTTTAGAGCGAAGTACCTGCTTAAGAAATTGCTGGTGGAAAGCGAATTCTAAGGTAGATGGTGTTTTTTGGGTTTTGTTTTTTAGGCAAAATCTGTGTAGCTACAGAAGGTTCTAGGACATGAGAAAAATAAACTGTAGTTAAATATTTCTAGATAATATAGACTTTCAATACGTATGAAATTCTCTGGGTCAAAGGTATATCTATATTATTTGGTGAATAAGAAGAAAGGAAGTCAAACAGCAGCAAGCTAAGGCTAATAGTGAAAAGGAGAAGCGTATGTAACTTACTACCAGGAACAATTAGGCAGCTTGCTAACAAAGGGACCTGAAGAGACTGATCAAGCAAGTTCACTAAGGTATAATTTTCTTAGTAAGAGTTGGCTTAAGATAAATAAAAAGCCTCAAGATAGCAACACTCAAGTTATTTTTGTTAAAACAACCATAAGGATATGATGGAAACTGCTTTTTTACTGGGTCTTCACATTAGTTTTTAGTATTAAAAAATTCAATATTTAGCTACCCTGGGCCCAATAACACCAGGAGAAAAAAAGGAGGTACTACGTTAAATTATTTACTGGTTCACAGTTGAGATTTAATCATCTGTTTGTAAAATAGACATAATTCACATTAGCAAAGATTTTTTCTCCCCTGTACTAAATCACAATCCTTTAAATCTAAGCCAAAGCACAGGGCATTTTGTTAGGTGTACAGCATGGGCACTACTCTGATGTAAAGTTATGTGCCTGTACTGGTTCCTCCGTATTTTCACAGAAAGACATGTAGTAAGAACTAACTGAATATGAGAAAGGATAACAACTGATTTTTAAAAAAATAACTGAAAAGTCCTTTAAATCCTTAAAGTAATGAAATGCCAGAAAAGGAGAAACTGTTCGTAACTGTGAGGAAGAAAACTATTTATAGAAAATTCCTGGTAAGAGAATAAATGGATCTTACTTTGCAGCTGCTTTGGTGACTTCATCAGTCAACATGTCTCGAACCCTGTGATACAGATGGAAAATAGGTATGAGAGTTTATAGTAGAGCAAGAAACCAATCTTTTTGCTTATTCATCAATTAATAAGAACCTCTGGCAATGACTCCAGATCTTAAAACTTCCATGTAGAATTTTAGTGTAAGGTGAAAGAACGGTAATAAGGGCTTCATTTCCAAGACAGTTTCATCTTCCTAGTCCTTAGGTTACTTAGTAGAGGCAGGGAAGGAGGTCAATGCAACTAATGTGTAGGCAGTGTTTTCATGGTGTCATCTCTTAAACTGAGTGCTGGGTATACAAGTGTCCTTTATATTATTCTCTGTGATGGACTGAATGTTTGTGTCCTGCTGCCCCAAATTCACACGTTGAAATCTTAACTCTGAATGTATGGTATTTGGAGGTGGGGCCTTTGGGAGGTCATGAGGGTGGGGCCCTCATGAATGTGATTAGTGTCCTTAAAAGAAGAGAGAAGAGAGACCAGAGAGCTTGCTTTCTCTCTGCTCTCTGCCATGTGAAGATACAAGGAGAAGGCAGCCATCTGCAAACTTAGGAAGCAGGCCCGCACCAGCACCAGGTCTGCTGTCACCTTGATCAAGGGTTTCCCAGCCTCCATAACTGTAGGAAATAAATTCTGTTGTTTAAGCCATCTGGTCTATGGTATTTTTGTTATAGCAGCCTGAACTGACTAAAACATTCTCTCTTTTCTGCACAAGAGCTCACCAAAACAGCAATTTACTGCTTTCAAATTGTAGATAATAGAATTTTCACTATGTATGTATGCAAAATAAAATTTAAAATGTTTGCTATGGTATACGTGAAACTGATATAATATTATATGTCAATCATACCTCAATAAAAAGACAAATGTTTGTTATAAAATTGAACTAAAAGAAAATACTTACATTTGTGGATTTAAAGGAAGGTATGTTCAATTAAAATATTCACAGTTTTTTTCATATAAGAGTCTTGAGATAAAGTGAAAAACAATCATTGACTGCCAAATTTATATTCCAAAGATGATATCATAACATGTTCACTGTACATTTTGAGTTTCATAAATTCAAAGTTTTTATAACTATCATAAAAGTTTTGCAAATATAACTGTATTTGCATTTGAAATATAATAAAATCTTAGCTATTCAGCACTCTTTGAGAATGAGTCATTCTTAAGAACCAAGTTTTTCAGATAGCTGCAAACTGCTCCTTAAACTTGTACTTTATAAAACCATTTGACAGTAAATTTCTCTAAAACGTATTGTCCAATCTTGGTCTTCCTAAATGGAGTATAGTGCATTCAGTGTATTCTTTTACTGGTCAACTTGAAATATTGACAGATGATGACTTGCCTGTACTTCTAGGTAGAGCCACACCCTCCGTTAGTTCCCTCCTCTTACCTACTCTCCCTTCTCTCTGCTGCATCACCAATTTTTCCTTCTCCACTTGTATTACTCCCCTTAGCTTGTGAACACACTATAATATCTACCATCTTAAAAAAAGAAGCCGCTACTGCCCCATTCCACCGCTTCTCACACAACAGAACTCATTTAGAAGAGTAGCTTATACTTATGACTCCAGTTTATCTCTTTCCACTCTCTAGACCCTTCTATAATTTGGCTTTTCTTCCTACAAAACAGCTCCTTCATGGTCACCAGTTGACTTTCAAGAGGCCAAATCTAATGCTCAGCTCTCAGTCTCCATCTTCTGTAGTCTCAGAGCAGCATCTGACACAATCGGTTGCTCCTTTCTTGAAACACTTTCTTCCTTCAGCTTTTAAGGTGGCTTTTACGATTCCATTCTCTCTTGGTTTTCTTCCTACAACGCTAATCTTCCATCTGCTTTACTGGCTCCCTCATCATGTCCCCCAATTCTAAATGTTGAAGTGCTCCAGGGCTCACTCCTCTGACCTTTTCTCTATCTTTACTCATTCCCCAGATGATCTCATCCAGCATTGTGATTTTAAATGCAGTCGATATGATGATGATTCCCAAATTTATATAACCAGCCCTGACCTTACCCCTGACCTCTAGACTCATAGTCAACAACCCACTTGATATCTCCAAAGTGCAGATCTAATTAGGTATCTCAGGCTTAGCAAGTCTCAAACCTGATTTCTACCCTAGACAGACCTGCTTTTCTATAGTTTTCCCCATCTTAGTAAATGGGAACTCCATACTTTTAGTTATTCACAGTCAAAATCTTGGAGTTATCCTTGACTTCCATCTCTCTCTCACATCCTCCATTCCATATGTCACCATGTATATTTGGAAGAGTATTGCTAACAGACCACTCCCCAAATTATCATTTTCAGAAGATGAAATTAAAACTATGTGTAAAGGAAAATAGGAAGCGAAATCCAAATTCTTAATCTCTAATCTTAAATCCAATGTCACAACGTTTTAAACTGCATTGCTATTTTTTAAATGAATCTAGGAAATGTAACTTAGAATAGAATTAGTTAACTGTACATGTGTACATGTGCGCATGCGCACACACACACAGCTTCTGCTTTTCTACATATGCCAATTGTTAGTAAATAAAAAACTGAAACCAAGTAACCTTTGAACAGATTTTTATATTAAAGAAAGCTGTGGCTACAGGAAAAGCTATTTAGATTCTGGGCACTTTACTTAGATTTAGGCTGCTGCAACATTAATCTGACAAGGTATTCATCACAACCCACGTAACAATTTAAATTGCTTTTAATGTGCCAGCACTTACACATCTCTAGATAATATAGTGGGAATTCACTGGGGGACATCTGCCAAAGAAATTAAAGCCTTGACATGGTAAAATTGCTCCTAATAATGAAGATGTCTTGGGGAGGGAGGAGCAGGGGAGTGGAAGGGTATTCCCTGACTAAATGAGTGGGAAAAACGCAATTTTCATTCAAAAGCATATAAAACAATCAATTATAGGGGAAAAGGGAAAAACAAACCATTTCCACACTGCTTTAGAAAACAATAAAAATATTTAAAAACCATGAATAAAGTGCTCCTTCTTTGATCTGGGGAGGAAATAGAAAATACACCTATCACATCTTCAGCCCTTTGCCCTTCAGGCTCATACAGAGGTTAAAATTCCAACATTAAAGCCTTTAAAGTGGTCACCTTCTCCCTCACAGTTCATTTCCCATAACAAATAATGAGCACAGAAAGCCATCCCCTTACCAGAGCCAGGCTGTGCTTTTTTTGTATTGCACCTCCTCAGGTCCTTCTTTTCCATGTTTTAACTGCAACTCCAGCTCTCCTATCCTCCCCTGCAAAAAGCACAGCATCAATCAGCATGCAAACTCTATGGCCAAAATTATCTTAAAATTTTTTTGGAAACACTTAGGTAACAATCCTTTCCCAATTGGCCTTAGGTGTTCCTGATAAGATATCAGATTTTGACAGAGGATGTGTGAGAAGAGAGAATTGTATCACTGCTCAGGGATTTCCACATTCACCAAATAAGCATATCCTGGAGAAGTTGTATGTTTGGCAAACTTAGTGCAGAGCACTTCATTTGGGGATATCTATTAAAAGCAGATTTGAAGTCCATAGGTCCTAATCAACAAATACCCTATATTGTAAAAATCTGCCTGTGTCAGCAGCTGACAATTTCAACTGACATGATACCAAGATTGGGGTCTGGGTACCAGTATTCTAACAGAATGGAGGAAATGAGTAGGAAGTATATAACACTTAAGATTTAGGTAATGTATAACAAAAGTTATTCTCAAACAGATGCAAATTACATTTCTATTTCTTGACTAAACTTATAGATATAATTCTCAACCTGTACCATGCAATAAAAATATAGCTAATATCGTCATCCCTTTAAGGGCAATGCCTTCAAATATTTATTATCTGTTCTATTTTTTTATACTCAGGATTATTTTGACCAGATGCTTTCCCCTCTACTCCATCACCAATTACATTATTTAAATGTAATTGAAATTCTGGTTTACTGATATACCCTGAACTGAACAAGAACTCAGATTGCATATTGTATTACTGAGTAATACCAAACCATTTTCAGAAGTGGTCGTGCGGCTCACATTCTCACTAGCGGTAAATAAGAGTTATGGCTGCTTCACATCCTCACCAGCATTTGAAATTACCAGGCTTTTAAATTTTTACCATTTTGGGAGGTGTAAAATGGGGCCCATTATGGTTTTAATTTTCATTTTACTGTTTACTGAGATTGAGCATCTTTCCAGATGTTTAATGAATATTTGGGTTTCCTATTCTGTCCATTTTTCTATTGGTTGCCTTTTTCTTATTGATTTTAGAGTTCTAAGGTGTGCTCTACATAAGAAAAATTAAACTCTCTATATATTCTAGAGACGGAAGCAATATAGCTTTAGGTTAAGGATGTGGACTCTGGAATCAGGATGTCCTGACCTAATGTCATTTCCACTTACTTGCTGTGTAAGTTTGGGCAAGTTACTTCACCTCTCTAAGCTTCAATTTCCATTTGTAAAATATAGCAAACACCTAACTCATGGTATTAGAGCATCACATAAAAAAATGTGGAAAAGTGTCTATTTAGTGCAGTGACTGGTACCAAATAACTGCTACCATTACCAGGTTTGCTGTCAAAAACAAACTCTCCTTATTATCTTCTTATAATCTATTCTCTCATGAATATATCTAAATCCTTCTTGAAATAATTCATATTTTTAATCTGTACACTCTCAAAGAGTAAAAGCTTCCCCAAAACATAATATCCAGACTATAAAGTTGCATGCCCTTGTATTTCTCTCATATACTCTCAGTTGCTAGCTTGTAAGCTCATTGAAGAGTACAAGGATGGTTTTATCCATCTAAGGAGTCCCTGTATTTTGCACAACCTCCAGCACACAGTACCCTGGGGTTCACCAGTTCAGGCACTCTGAGATCTGATGGGCATTCTGTTCACATCCTTCATAGTTTCTATTTACTTCAATCATGTTCATCCCCATCTCCGTGTTTTCAATGATAGAATCCTGACCCTTTCATTCTCCCTCTGTCTCTTGGAGCAAGGTATCAGAGGTGATCAAACTGGCAAGATACTGATATTAATATTTAATATTGATAGCAGCCTCCCAAGAGGGTAGGCAAAATAGAAAATCATGTTTAGTGCCTTCTCTGTTTGTTATGCTTCTTAAATCATACCTCTTTCCTCCTAAAACATTTACTTTCCATAATGCTTTCCAAAAAAAAGACAAATAAGAAATTAAAAGGTTAAAAATCTGTTCAGAAATAAGCAAAACACAAAAAGGCCAGTATATGTGCAGCCTCTTGAGAAGGCCTACTTTTCTGATCTCTCCTGTAGCCATAAACCAGTACAACTATTCTATAGTGACTAAGTAAATTTCTCATTTTCTCTTTCTCAGAGTCTCGGTTCTTCTCAATCTCCTCTTCTGAAAGGTCTCTAATTCCTTCTACCCAGCCCCTGTTAGGCTATTTATTCAGATCTACTTTGCATCCAATTCTTCACCTACTGACAACAGAGATCCAATGGCATTTAACTCAGTTACCTCTGCTTCTGGTTAACAGCTGTGGTTAAGGAGGGGGGTAGGGTGGGGACACTCACTGGGAGAGAAAAGGCTGAAATGATCACTTGAAATGAGATTTTTTTTTTTAATAAAGTTATTTATTTATTTATCTTTGGCTGTGTTGGGTCTTCGTTGCTGCACACGGGCTTTCTCTAGTTGTGGCGTGCAGGGGCTACTCTTTGTTGCAGTGCGTGGGCTTCCCATTGCAGTGGCTTCTCTTGCTGCAGAGCAAGGGCTCTAGGCGTGCAGGCTTCAGTAATTGCGTGCACAGGCTCTAGAGAGCAGGCTCAGTAGTTGTGGCACACGGGCTTAGTTGCTCCGCAGCATGTGGGATCTTCCCGGGCCAGGGCTCAAACCATGTCCCCTGCATTGGCGGGTCCTGCCACCAGGGAAGTCCTGCACTGAGTTTTTTGGATTGCCTGTAGATTCCAATTATTAATTTATCTATTCCTCTTCCTTTGTAAAAAAAATCTTCAGCCTAGGTAACCACAAGCTTGCTGGTTACAGTGAGCAAATTTTACCTAACCCTAAACCTGCACATTAAAGACAAACAAACAACCTTTACAAATGGTCAAAGACTAATCTACTAGGGATCACAATTCCTGACCGGTTTTGATTTCAGATTATTGTGCAGCCAGCTGACCAACTCAGGAAACAAGTATCTGCAGTCAACCTGTTTTAACCCCTCTGTCCTGTCTGAGGTCATATTCAGAGTCCCTAAGGGCCCTTCAACCAAAGGCTGGAGACCTTAACCTCCTCAGCATCCCACAAGGGCAGCAAGGTAAAGCCGACCTGTAGAGGGCACTTTACCAAAATGGACTTGGAACTGTCTATCAACTCGTATCTGCATTTTTCAACGTAATGGGAAGAAATCCAAATACCTCCCCATGTCAACCACTTTGATATGCTTATAATTCAAAATCCGACGTTCTTGTGGAAAAATTAGATAAGGCTGGAAGCTGACGCCTAAGCAAAAGCCACTAGAAGCGTTCAAATTGCAAACATTCACATTATAGTCAACCTCTGGGAAATAATGTAGAATGCACCTTTTAGCGTATCTCCTAGGCTTACTGAATAAAACATGGCTCCTCTAAATGATTCTCTAGTCTAATGCTACGAAATATGTCTAACACCAGATGGAAGTAACTATACCTCCTGTACTGAACGAAGAGCTATCCTCCAGGATGGAAATTCTTGATATAGATGAGGAGTTTGGCAGTTCCTCTAATTCTTCTAAGATCCCACAAATTCTGTTTAAGTGTGTGGGCTCATTTAAAAAGACTTGCTGAACAGTTAAAATGCATCAGCATACTTCCAAGTAATAGTGATAGCCTAAAAAGCACTGTTTTTAGTACTTTTCAAATAATACTGAAAATTTTATTATAGTCCCTACTTTGAGTTTCACCTCTTAATCCCCAATTCTCAATGGAACTAGACTTAATAGAAACCCAAAGGAAAGAGATTTTAAGTGATAAATAAATAAAGATACACACTATCACCTACAACAGTAGAAAAGCAGAATAATTGACCTGTGTTACTAAAAATACTCAGCTGGCTTTTCATAAATTGATCTGTCCTCTAAAATATTAAACCAATTTGCATTATTTATAACAACTAATGACGGTGTTAGGGAAAATGCATGATGCAGTGGCCAAGGCTGAGGCTCTGGAATCAGACAAATCCAGGTTAAGTTCCAGTTCTCTCATTTACTGACTGTTAGATTTTGTGCAGTTTGCTTTGCTTTCCTAGCTAACCCTGCTTCCCCATCTATAATCCCATTCTATGTGAGGCTACCAACATCCACTTCAAAGAGCTTCTGTAAAGATGAATTGAAATGCTATACATTAAATGTTGGACAGACACTAGTTATTTAATAAATGGTAGCTCTTGTTATAAAAAAGAAACCACCGAGGGTTTTTTTTTTAATCAGTTGCTTGTCATCTGCATGTTATACCATAATCCTACTCAATTTCACCTTCTTTATGCTAAGAGCTAAATAAAATTCTCAGTACATGCTGCAGGAGGAGTTGTTCTTGCCGGCTCCAGGTGCCTATACTGGAGTACATCCTCTACTAAAGCATCAAAGATTTGTACTGGCATTGCTAGTGGACACGTTAGTCTCCTGCACTGGACTGGGAGCTCACTGAGAGGAAGGAGTGCTTTATTCCTCTTTCTATCCCACACACCCGGCACAGGACCTGGCCAGTAAAGTATGTTCCATAAATGTTTGGTGAAGGAAAACACTGCAAAATTACAAAGGGAAAAATGAGTGTGCGAAAAAGTGCATACTCTGATGAGCAATCTCACTCTTCTTGAATAAAAACTATAATTGGTTAAGGGTGTGTAGGGGTAATTCATTCATTCACTTATGCATCCACTCAAAACAAAGTGGCCAGATGCTGCTGAGGATAAAAAAGTGTGTAGGCCAAGCAAAAGGGTACAATGGTTCCAAGGGAATGTCTTTAAAATGCAGATTCCAGTTTAGTTTGGGGAACCATCTAAAACACTGTTGTTCAGAGTAGGGTTGATAGACTGAATTAAAATCACCTGGCAGCTTGGTAAACATGGAGATTCCTGATCTCCTATTCAGTTCCAGTGAACCAGAATCTCTGAAGATGCATACAACATATTCATTCTAGAATTAGTACTTTATAAATTCTAGAATGAATATGTTGTAGCAAGGTTTTAATTTGAGAACATCAATGCTGAGATGCTTAGTCATTCCTCCGGCCCCACCTCTACCCTTTAGGACAGCTGTTACCTTTAACCATAACACCTCATTTCCTAAGCCTTCATGAAAATCTTATTTTGGGCCATAAATTACTTAAGTAATTTAGATTTTTTCTATCATCCTTAACAGAGAATTTTAAGCTAGGAAAAAGGATTGAGTTAGTAGTTTTTTCCTTATGCAATTAAATGTTCATATATTCCCAAACTGATTAAAAATTATTTCTAACTTTAAAAACTCACAAGCTATAACTTATAATATTACTGGAATAAAAGAAGTCAAATTGAGCGTAATTCATTTATTTAGTGAGCACTAACTATGTTTTAGACACCATGTCAGGTTCTAGAGACGCAACAGAGAGGAAAACACAGCTTCTGGCTTTAAGGAACAGAGTCAACTGGAGGGAGGCCCCAGACATATAACTAGGGTGATAAGGGCTTTGAAAAGGGAAGCATGGGTTCTAAGGAGGCACACAGAGAGGGAAGGCACACAGATAAAACCATGTAAAAAAAACAAGTAGAAATTTGCCATTCCAACATGTGCCCCTTTCACGACTATGACAACTATAAATACAAAGTGAAACTTATTCCTGGAATTGAGAAAAAGGGAAAAGCTGCAAAACCAGCCTTGAATAGGCAGAGAGGGAACGGCAATGCCTGCAACAGAAGGAAGTGTAGGTAAAAGCCAAGAGGTAGGGAAGACATGCTGAGTTTGGGAAAGCAAAGAAATTGAGCAAGGCCGAAAATTCAGGGGAAGGGTTAAGAGACGAAGCTGGAGATGTAAAAGCAAGTCCAGCTCGAGAGGGCGCAGATACAGGATGAAATGATGAGCCCAGTTTGGGACACGCTCAAATTGAGGTGCTGTGGGACAGCCACTGCGGATATCTGGGACAATGAGAGGCGTTCACAGAGCAGCAGGACATCGGAGAGGAGCGCTCAAGAGGCAGCTCTGGATGGAACACACATGTGGCGGGGGGTGGGCATCACATTTAAAATTTAAGTGCAGTTATATATGCATGCCTCACATTCTTTTATGAGCAAAAATAACCGTTGCCTTTTTGATAGTGCTATTTTTCTAAGTGCTCTTACACTAAATACGTATTTGTAGTAAACCTTAAGAGACACGCCCTAGAGCAAGCCACCCCATTGTTTCATTACCTGTAAAATGGCATGATAAGCACGAGTCATATATGCGAGCCAGGCCTGTGGGAGAAAAATTGCACGGTGCCACTCGGAAAGCTGGATGTGAACCTGTGGGAAAAATGTACCATGACATAAGTTAGGCTGCACAGTATTAAAACAGAATGAAATGAAAACTGTATCATCAATTCTCTCTTTCCCTTCATTTTCTATGGTCTGGAATCTAAAACCAAAACAGTCTAGGATCAGAACCACAAATAAGATCTTTCGGATATTTTCAAAGGAGAGGAGCTTAGAGTCCTGTAAAGACAAAATACAGTAAGCCTGGAATTTTCTAAATTAAAGCAAATAAAATCCTACAATAATAACAAGTTAAGATGTATGTGTAATACAAATATGCCCTCGAAAATCAGGGGGAAACTCTGTAAAGCCTCTTGCCAATGTCAGGAAACTAGGTATTGTCTAACAAATCCCCCTAGTAATTTTAAATAAAAATAAATATCGCTCACATCTTGGACTTCCAATATGACAATTTCTGAAGTAATAAACTTAAATTGCCAACAGAAATATCATGTTGTGTAGAAACCAGGATGTTAAGAGCATGCAAATGAGTCCCGCACACAGCAATTGAGCACACCACTAGATAAATGCCCTTTAATCAGTGTGGGTAAACAAGAGAAAAATGATATATGCCAACACTGAAATCCTGTTTCTGAAGACAGGCCCAGACAAAACATCTGGTTTTCATAGTCATTTCTGTTTCTACCTATTAGTATACTGCTATCTTGCGACAAATCTTCCCAGGTCTGCTTCTGTTAAAGAAAGATCACTCAAGAAAAAATAGTCACAGTGCATCACATTTCATGTTTCCTGTAACTCATCTCATCTAAACTCAAACAACGGAAACTTTAGTCTGTGTCTTACAGACAAAAAACAACAACAAACACACAAAAAGGACAAATTTCTACATAATTACCCCAGAATCATGATAACTACAGTATTTAAAGAGATTTTACTGTATTATAGGAATTAATTTTCTCAAGTGCTTTGTGATGGGGAAGAGAACAGCCTCTCTGAATACAGTTGGTTCCCATGGCTTCTGGTATTTTCTTTAATCCCAATCTTAGTGTGGGCCTACTATACGCAAGGGACTCTGGAAGGATGTGAGGATTATAAATCGATCAGTAACTGCACAGAGTTCAGAAATGCGCAGGGAGAGTCAGAAACGTACACAAATAGATTATAAGGCAAAATTATGACGCATCTATGGGAACAAAGAGATCAGTCTGTCTGCAATCTAGCACTCCTCATCCCACTGCTTCTTTTTAAAAAATTAGATACTCAAACTGTATGAAAAAGATACTCAGATCACGAAATGAACCTAAAAAAAAATTATAAAGTCAGATTTCTTGCTTTTCTGATCAAGTACTCACTCTATTGAGTAGGGTAGGGGAAGCCTTGTCAACATGTTAACAAAACTCCTTGAAGGAAGGGGCCTACCAATTCCTGCTTCTTCCCTTGTTATCCAGGAAGCTGTGGCGGCATTAATTAGTCCTTGACCTTGCTCTTTGTTTCCAAAATGTGGGGACTTCCCTTTAGCTTTTTCCTACCCTTTTCAAAAAATACATTAATTATCTTTAAGTTCCATTTTGAGACCTGGATTTCACAGAAAGGATACAAACACCACAACTGAAACTTTTATCTCTTACTTCAGAACCTCAAAATATTTCAAAATTTTGCTGCTACATAATCCATGGACATCATTGCACAACTGAGAATATCCACAGTCTCAGCAAACTGGCAAAAAGAGCACTGGATGTTCTTGGAAAGACAGCGATCTCAATTGGCTTCTTAAACTTGAGTTAAAAAAAGAAAGTAATATGAAAAAATATGTAAAGGAACATGAGCAAATCAAATGCTGAGCTTCTAAGAACAAAGACTGTCATGCCAGGAAACCTAGTTACAAGGAGGCTATAAACCGAAGGTTAAAGCTAACCCTCTTGCTGCTGTTCAGACCACATCTGAAGGTGGGTGCAGGGAAGCAGTCATGCTTGAGCCTAGACACCTGCCTGAACTCCCCAGGTTTCATGAGATTACACCTAGTCTTAGTGTTCTGTGGAGTTAGCTGTGACTAAATCTCTTTAAAAATGCACTTTCTCGCTCTTTCCCTTACAGAAGAGAGACTTAGAGAAACAGCTTAAACATAGTCATGCCCTTACTCTCCAGTTGTGTTACAGGCAGAGAAGACTTCCTTGACCATGTTTAACAAAAACACATTTTAGGATGTGTTCAGTCACCCCATAGAGGTTAATGGTGCTAGGCTGAAAAATATAATTTGCATTACTGAAGTATGAAAATCATGTATAATTTGCTGTACTGGTGAGATGGCTTTGCAGGAAGCCCAAGGAACAAACTAATTCCAATCATGAAGTTTCAACCCTGTTATTCAACAGATGATAAAGCAGGGTTCTCAACCACTGTGCACCGAGTTTTAATTAACACATGAAATACAGTTTTTCTAAGGCTAACTATGTATACCCTTGCAGTGAACAGGTGTCTAATGGACTGCTAAGGTGAGCAGCTTCTATGACTTAGGAAAGAATAAGAGTTTCTATGTCTAAGAGGTAGTACTAAGTATAACGAAACATTACTGCACATGCCTAAAAAAGAGACTACGTTAGGGAAATACGCAAGTAGGGTAAAGGGGGAAAAGAAGGATTATAAGGCAAGAGTGGGGACAGAAGCAGGTCACAGGACTAAATAGGGTGGTCAGGGTATCTCGTTGAGAAGATGAAGCCTGAGTGAAAACTTGAAGGAAATGAAGAACTGGTGGGAACGTAAAATGGTTCAGCTGCTGTGGAAAACAGTTTGGTGGTTCCTCAAAAAGTTAAACATAGAATGACCAAATGACCTAGCAATTCCACTCCTAGGTATATACCAAACAGAACTGAAATGACATATTTAAACAAATACTGTACGTGAATGCTCAAGCAGCACTTTCACAGTAGTCGCCAGGCAGAAATAACCCCAATGTTCATGAATGAATAAATGGATAAACAAAATATGATAAATCCACAATGGAATATTATTTGCCCATAAAAAGGAATGAAGTACTAACGCATGCTACAATGTGGATGCACCTTGAAAACATTATGTGAAAGTCAAAGAAGCCAGACACGAAAGGTCACATGTTATATGATTCATTCCATTTATATTAAATGTCCAGAACAGGTAAATCCATAGAGAGAGAAAGCAAATTAGTGGTTTCCAGGGGTGGGGAGGAGGTAGGGAGAGGAAGAAGTGGGAGGGAATGTTTAATGCATACATGGTCTCATCTAAGGGTGATGAAAATGTTTCAGAACTAGACAGAGGGGAAGGTTGCACACTGTGAATGTACTAAATACCACTGGATTGTAGATTGTACACTTTAAGCTTTAAAATGGTTAGTTTGATGTTATGTGAATTTTACCTCAATTAAAAAAAAACCCCACAAGGTAAGGCAAAGATCCCTAAAGTGAGCACATGGCTGACCTGTTTTAGGAACAGAAGGGAGGCCAGGGTAACTAGCACAGATAGAGTAAGCAAAGAGGAGAGTGTAAAAAGAGAAGGCTGGAGAATTAACAGGAGAAAGCAGGGCCTCCTAGGTCACTTCCCAGGACTTGCCTTTACTCTTACTAAAGGGGGAGCCATTATAAGGTTTTGAGAAAAATGACACAATCTAATCTACATCGTAAAAGGATCATGCTGACTGCTCTGTTGAGAACAGACTGTAGCGGGCAAAGGCCAAAGCAGAGAAATCTACTCAGAGGCTCCTGCAAAAATCCAGGTAAGAGACAATGGTGGCTCGAGTGGTAGCAGTAACACTGTAGAATAAAAGTTTTCGAGTATTTAGCTGTGTAATTTTTCCAGCCCACCCCAAATATTAAGTAAAATGCCAATATATAAAACAGAGAAGCAAAATTTGTGTAAATGAAGTAAGGGTGACGGCTGAGGGCTTGGCGTTCAGCCCTCTTGATCATCTGAGTCTACTTTGTGGTGGTCTCTAGCACTTTTTAAAACACAGTTTTAACTAGAGGGACATAAAAGAGATCAGTGGTTGTCAGGAGATGGGGGAGCGGGGTAGGAGCTGACTACAAAGGAGCATGGGGGGATTTTCGGGTGATAGAACTGTTCTCATCGTGACTGTGGTACTGATTAGACAAATGTGTTCATGTCTCAAAATTCATAGAACTATATACTAAAAGGGGAGAAACCTACTGTATGCATATAACTCAATAGAATAAAATTTAAAATACATAGTTTGAAAATGGCTACTTTTAGAACATACACTTCTCAAACATTCACCTCCCACCATCTAATACCCTCTGTATACTTCTTTGTCATCATCATTCAAAATCCACTCTTTCTCTTATCTTTCCTTTTCCTATCAATATTACCCCATCAATATTACAATCACCAGGTTTGAAATTTCTGATTTATCCTGGACTTCTCCCTTGCCCCCAACTCAACTGTCATCTCTACCTCTAAAATGTTTACTATGTTTGTCCCTACTTCCTCACTGGGTGAGTCCTAATTCCTGCCTTGATTACTGAGGCCACCTAACTGATCTCTTAACAGCCTAAAATCTTTCTTCCTTCTAATACATCCTGAATGGTGTTGCTACTATTACATTAACTCAGAACTTCTTTTCAAAAACCTTTGATGGTTCATTAAAGAATAAAGTCCAAATTCTTCTGTGCTGTGTCCAAAGTATCTTAGAATCAAATTAAGAAAAATTTATTGTAGGAGCCTCCCTGGCAGGTTCGATCCCTGGTCAGAGAACTAAGATCCCACATGCCACTCATAGCGGCAAAAAAAAGAAAAAAGAAAGAATTTGTTGTTATGTGAGAACTCTGCTGCCCTGCTGGTTAAGATCCTCATCCAATTTCCCCACTTGATTTTCTGCTCCTCTCTTTCATTTAACCTGTATTCTGCTTGATTTGGGTTATAAACCAATTCCCAAGCCTGTCCTATATTCTACAAGACCTTTGCATTCACTGACTGCTTCTGCTGCTTTTAATGCCCAGTCTTCCTCTCACCTCTACTTTCTGAAATAATTTCTCCCATCCCTATGCTTGGAAATACACTATATGCCTCTCCCGTTATACTCAACAGATTCCATCTTAGACTATTTGTTCATGGACCTTAATCTCATACAATCCCAAGGGCAGAGATCATATCCTATTCATCCCGGAATCCCTCCCATGAAACCCACAACAGTATCTCGCACTTAAGTGTTCACTTAAATACCTGCTGAGTTTAACCAATTAAACGTACAGTGTTAGCTTTAAGGCAAAATCTTGTCATGTGAAAGCCACACTGTCATAAACAAGTAATCACAGAAAGTTATGATGTGTAAAAACACAATGTTAGAAAACTTTTTTTAGTAGGCATGGCTAAACACAAACACAAGTTGTTGAGAATACAGTTATTTGAAATTTTACAGAACATGTCCAAAATGTTCTGGCTGGGAAATGTTTCATTCCAGATTAAAAACACAGTGACTGACAAGGTGAAATTTTAAAGCGGGTATTATAAACTTTGTATTTTGAAATTTCCTAACGAAACTTTTTAATTTGTATCATACAAGTTCTAATGACATATACGTGAAATACTCGGTCAACAGAAATATCCTGCTTAGAAACACAATTCATAAATGTAGCGGGAATGTCAAAAGACAGAATGAAAAAGGAGATGTTGTTTCCTCACTGATGCATGTTTTTCTTGAAGGAACTACATGGCTACCTAATTAGATAATTTACTGTTCAGAATATATTGCCCAGAAATTTGGTAATGTTTTCTACCTCTTGAGTGATCTTAACAAATACAATTGTTCATTTATAAGAAAATACCCATTTTAACAGCACTTCAATAAATAATTTAAATCAAGTAAGACAAGCTTTGGTGAGGCTGTTTGACTGTAAAACTAGAATGGGATAAGGTAGAGCAGCACATAAAAATCAACAGGTAAAGTGTTTGTTATTGATTTTAAAACCGCAATCTCACAAAGTAAGGCATATTCACGTTAACCAGATGTATATATTATTATCAAAAGAATAAAAGTATTTAACTTCAGTTGCTACGCGGACACACCAATACTGAGCCACTACATTTGGTCTGTGACATACACACACTCCTCCCACATTCCCAGAAGAAAAACCATTTATACTTAGTGTTAGAGACCCCCAAAGCCACTCAATGTCCCACTGTTTATAAATAAGAAATCATAGGCTTCAGTTGTCTGTCAATAGTAATCTTGTTTGCACGGTATAAATTTTCTATTATTCCTGTCCCCTGACAAATAGTGACTGGAAGACGAGAAGGGAGGGCTTATAGAGGACACATTTTTAAAGTAAAATGACACTTATCACTTTGTAGGTGCTTTCTGGACATTTAAAACTCTCTCTCTCCTTCCACCCTCCCTCCGTCCCCCCCTCATTCTCTCTCCAGCTTAGTCTCTCTCTCTCTTCCCCTCTCCCCCCACTCCCCCTTCCCATGAGGATAACATTAGCTTGAAAGCTGACAATTCAATCACATCTCAAGCAACCATTTACTCTGTTATTTAATAGGAAGGGGGAAAACCCTGTTACCATAACAACTCACATCACATGGTAATTATGGAGTTTCTAAAATACAGCAAACAATACTTTTCACAGTGTTTTCTAAGGGGAATGTGTAATAAGCACAGATACCACTTCTCACAATTATTATTCAAAATTTTCATCTAACTGTTTCATATTGCATGAATGCTAACATACTCCATGTTTTTCATAAGAAATATGTTTTTAAATAAAGAAGGAACTGAAAGAAAAGGGCAAATGATGGGTTATATCACATGTACTTTTGGGTATCTAGGGAAAAAATGTAAAGAAGGCAGAAGAAAAAAATTAATTTATAAGGCAAAACAAAACAAATGATGATCAATTTCAAAAGAAAGAAAGAAGAAAAAAGATTTCATTCAGAGTAGTGCTGCCAATAAGCCTGATAAAGGCTTCTCTGACATAAAAATGAAAAAGAGCTCATTACCTAATGCTGAGGCATAAATATGGTTGGGTAGCAGCAGGATCAGGAAAATTTGCATGTGCCCAAAGATGGAGGAAATAATGAAGCAAGGCTGCCATTCTCATCCAGGGACAAATAAGTATCATCCAATTTAGGTGAGAGTATCATGTCAGAGTTAGAAGTGCCAAAGGATGACAAGACAGTCAGCAACTTTCAGGGAAAGAAACTGTCATTCACCTTCAGCTTCCTCATCAACAGGAGCCAAGTTAGTCTCAGGATGAGAAGTAGTTATAAATCAGGGCAGAAGGGCTTCCCTGGTGGCGCAGTGGTTGAGAGTCTGCCTGCCGATGCAGGGGACACGGGTTCGTGCCCCCGTCCGGGAAGATCCCACATGCGGCGGAGCGGCTGGGCCCGTGAGCCATGGCCGCTGAGCCTGCGCATCCAGAGCCTGTGCCCCGCAACGGGAGAGGCCACAACAGTGAGAGGCCCGCGTACCGCAAAAAAAAAAAAAAATCAGGGCAGAAGAGGACAGTCACTTGAGCTTGGAGAAGCCCTAGTAGAGCTGAAATGACCCCTGGTTGTCCCCTGTTCAAAGGAGCAAAGAGAGAACGGGCACTTCAGTTTTAGAGAAATCTAAACAGGACAGTGATTATACAGAACTGCTCCTGGTAGGTCAGGTCAAACCCAAATCAGACATAGATCTGTGATCCTTCCGAAAGTATAACGTGGGAGAGTTTCACTTTAAGAAAAGTCAATGAAAAACAAAAACAGGAAGAAGGGGATATAATGCTTTCCAAAAGAATTCATCACAGATTGAATAGCTAGTTCTCCATGACACTGAAAATACTTGATTTAACTAACACAATTATTGAGAAATATTGACAATTACATAAAGCAAAATACACTTCAAAATATGAAGAGCAGAGCCCTGGGACATTCAAAACCAAGTTCTTTTATCCATCCATTCATGCACTCACCCATCTATAGTTGTATGCATTAGGGCCATAGAATATCCTATAGGTATATGTAACCTTTGGCAGAGAGGGGAGGCTAAACCATATAAATGAATAACAACACCAACAGTATATAATAGCTTGTTCAAATGACAACAACGTCACTTCTTAGTAAGACCTCAACAATTATTAGATTGACCATCAATTTAATAGCAACATTTCTGGAAAAAGGAAATGATCCCACTAAATGCATGTATAAAGTATAGGACACATCCAAGTTTCAAAAGGATTAAAATCATTTACAAAGTGTCTACTATGTGCCAGGAATACTAAGCACTGGAACAACACATGACCAAAACAAACTCCCTGATTTTATAAAATTTACACTTTAAAAAAGGAGAGAGACAGGCTAATTGTCATGTATGCTGTGCCACCCAAATCCCCACTTCAGGATTAGTAGGGATAGATGGATAGATAAATAGCTTCATGTATTAAATAAATTGAATTCATAGTTACAAACATTCCTAAAGAAAACTCCAAGCCCAGAATTTTCACTAGAAAATTCTACTGCCCATTTTAGGAAAAATTATTTATTAGGATAGCATTATCCTGATAACACATCAGGCAAAGGTATTACAAGGAAACTACAGAACCATACCCTTCATAGGTGCAAAGATGCAAAAATCCTTAACAAAATATTATTAGCAAATCAAATTCAGCAATAAATAAATAGGATACTTCATTATAATCAAGTGGAGTTTATCCTAGGAATGCAGATTTGGTTCACATTAGAAAATCAATCAAGATAATTCATCATATGGGGCTTCCCTGGTGGCTCAGTGGTTGAGAGTCTGCCTGCCGATGCAGGGGACACGGGTTCAGGCCCCAGTCCGGGAAGATCCCACATGCCGCGGAGCGGCTGGGCCCGTGAGCCATGGCCGCTGAACCTGAGCGTCTGGAGCCTGTGCTCCGCAACGGGAGGGGCCCCAAAAGTGAGAGGCCTGCATACCGCAAAAATAATAATAATGAAATAATTCATCATATCAACAAACCAAAAAAGTATACAATCATTTCAATAAATGTAGGGAAAAAATATTTGACAAAATTAAACATCTATTTGTAATAAACCCCTTAACAATTTAGGAATAAAAGGAAACTTCATCAACCTAATACAGGATATCTACAAAATCTCTACACTAAAATAAACTAAATATAACATCATATTTAATATTAAGACACTGAATGCTTTCCCCCAAGACTGTTAACAAGATAAGAATTTCTGCTCTCACCACTGCTATTCAACCACACCAAAGGGTCCTACACAGTGCAATCAGGCAAGAAAAAGAAATCAAAGGCATACAGATCCAAGAGAAAAACAGTATGACAATCTATATTCATAGGCAACATTACAATGAAAAACAAAAAGAATCTACAAAAAAGCTACAAGAAAATGTAAGTGGGTTTAGTAAGGCCATAAAAAAGTATCAATAACATGTTTATATTCTAGCAATGAGCAGTTGGAAATTAAGACAAACCAAAAAACAGTCTAATCGCACTAGCATAAAAATACTTAGGGATATGCAATACTTATTAAATTTAACAAAATATGTGCAAGATTTGTAGTAAGAAAACAATAAAACATGATCTAAGATAATAGAGAAATATACCTTGTGTATGGGTTGAAAACTTAATATTATTAAGATGTCAATTCTCTCCCAAATTGATCTACAAATTCAATTTGCATTTCTACCAAAATTACAGCAGGCTTTTTTTGTAGCTTCTCAAAGCTGATTTAAAATTTATGTGGAGGGCTTCCCTGGTGGCACAGTGGTTAAGAATCCGCCTGCCAATGCAGGGGACACGTGTTCGAGCCCTGGTCTGGGAAGATCCCACATGCCATGGAACAACTAAGCCCATGCATCACAACTACTGAGCCTGAGCTCTAGAGCCCGCACACCACAACTACTGAAGCCCGCGCGCCACAACTACTGAGCCTGTGCTCCACAACTACTGAAGCCCATGTGCCTAGAGCCCATGCTCTGTAACAAGAGAAGCCACTGCAATGAGAAGCCCACACACCGCCAACGAAGAGTAGCCCCCGATTGCGCAACTAAGGAAAGCCCGTGCGCAGCAATGAAGACCCAACACAGCCATAAATAAATAAATAAATAAAATTTATGTGGAAAAGCAAAGGGCTTAAGACAGCCAAATTTAAACCAAAATTGGAAGAGTCATATTACTTGATTTCAAGACTTATTATAAAGCAACAGTAGTGAAACTGTGTGGTTTTGATGAAAGTCTACACACTTAGAACAATGAAACAAGATTAAGTACAGAAATAGACCCATACATATATGGACAAATGATTTTTTTTTTTTTTTTTTTTTGTGGTACGCGGGCCTCTCACTATTGTGGCCTCTCCCATTGCGGAGCACAGGCTCCGGATGCGCAGGCTCAGCGGCCATGGCTCACGGGCCTAGCCGCTCCGTGGCATGTGGGATCTTCCTGGACCCGGGCACGAACCCGTGTCCCCTGCATTGGCAGGTGGGCTCTCAACCACTGCACTACCAGGGAAGCCCGACAAATGATTTTTTGACAAAGGTGCCTCGGTGAAGAAAGGATGGTATACTCAACAAGTATAACTCATACCTTATGAAAAATTAACTCAAATAATCATAGGCTAAAATGTAAATCTTAAACCATAAAGCTTCTTCTACAAGAAAACTCAGGCGATCCATCAAGTGATCAATGGATAAACTATATATGATATATTCATACAATGGAATATTATTCAGCTGTAAAAAGGAATGAACTGCTGATACATACTATAGTACATATAAATCTTGAAAACATTATACTAAGTAAAAAAACCCATACCAAAAAACCCACATATTGCATGATCCCATTTATATAAAATGTCTAAAACTGGCAAAACTACACAGAAAGAAAGTGGATTCGTGGTTGCTGAAGGCTGGGATGTGAGGAAAATGGAGAGTGACTGCTAATGGGTACAGAGTTCCTTTTCATTATGATGAAAATATTCTAAAATTGATTGTGGTGATGGCTATGCAACTCTGTGCATATACTAAAACCACTGACTTGCACACATTAAATGAGTGAACTTTACGGTACATAAATTATACCTCATTTTTTTTTAATTAAAAAAAAAAGAGAACACGGGGGAAAAAAAAGCAGAAAAACTTTGAGACTTGGGGTAGGACAAAAAGCAAGAACCATAAAAAAAACTTGAGAAATTCTTCAAAACTAAAGATCTTCTCTTCAAAAGACAAATGAAAAGTTACAGAGTAGGTAAAAACATGTGCAAAACACATTTCTAATTTAAAAAACATCCAGAATATATAAAGAACTCTCATTTGAAAACAAAAAACCTGGATTAAAAATGGGCAAAAGAACAGAACACTCTATGGAAGAAAAAATATGAATGGTGAATAAATACATGAAAAGATGTTCAACATCAGCAGTCATTAAAAAAAAACACGAATTAAAAACCACAAAAGGGAAACCACTAACCACTATGAGAACTGCTAAATTTAAAAAGCTGACCATATTGAGCACTGGCAAGGAAGGCAGAGCAACCAGAACTCCCTTACATTGCCGGTGGGCACTCAAAATGGGACAGTCACTAGAAAAACAGTCGGGTAGTTTCTTACATTCACTCACCAAAAGACCTAGCAATCCCATTCTTAGGTAGTTATTTACTCAAAAGAAATGAAAACAGATGTCCACACATACACCTGTATGATAATGTTTATAGCCGCTTTAGTCATAATCTGGAAAAAGTAGAAACAACCCAAAGGTCCATCAATGGGTAAATTAATACACAGATTGAAATAATGACGACAGGCTTTTTAAAAACAAAAAGACTCAGAACAGAGCAGTGATGGGAACCTAAGCAAAGTCTGAAGAAACTTCAGCTGGAAAAATACCAAAGGGACTGCTACAAAAGAAACACTAGAAGAAAGGAGGAGAGTTAGGAAATACTAGAGTCATCCTGGAAAAAACCAAAGGTATTTTAAAATTGTTCTCTGATTGCCCTGGGATGGTACAAGGTAGTTCAAGAACTGGGTAATCATACTTCTTGGGTTCAACTTCCAGGCTCCTCTACTCACCTGTGTCATGCACATTAACAGTACCAACCTCATAGTGTGAATATAGAGATTAAATGAATTAATATATGCATGGCAAATTTTGAAGCATCTGAGCTGGTTATTAGCTATTATTATTGCAATTGTTATACCTATTAACTAGCTCTTAAAATTCTTATTTGTTGTCAGTCTGAGAAACTGCATGGCTCATTCTCTATCTCTTTTTTTAAAAAATGGATTATAGTAAGCAGAAAATGAATCCAAACAAAATCCTACCATAGATTTGGCAGAATTCTGTCTCATGTGTCTTCCAATTGACTCCTAAAATTATGATCTTTTCTCATCTCTTGAAATTTTCTAGGCATTCTAAAATACAAGCAACAAGTATCATAACCCAAATATTTTCTCTGTTCACATCTAAGGTACACCTCATAAGTTCTGATTCCATTTTCTGAATTTATTAGGTGTCTTCTGCTACCTCCACATTAACACTTTTTTTGTTTCTTTTCTGATGGTACTTTTAAAGTTAGGCTTCCATTAATACTTAACAATTTGGTTACCCACGTTAAGTCCACAGCTTTAAAACCCAAAAAGGTACCAAATCTCTCTCTTCTCCATACCAACAAATAATATGCTAGGGAGAACAAATCTAGAAATTACCTATGCTTTTTCCTCTTTTATGAAATTAAACCTCTCTTCTTCCCAGAGAAACACTGCTCTCCCCAGATCTTTCTTCCCTCCTTAGTTAAATAAAGACACTGTGTTAGACAAAAAAGGTTCTGAACCAAATATTTACATAATTTCAATTCTAACTAAATATATAAAACTAATATGGGTGGCTAGGATAGAGGTGGGTCTATAAAATCTGGCTATGCTGGGACTTCCCTGGCAGTCCAGTGGTTAAGACTCTGCACTTCCACTGTAGCGGGCACGGCTTCAATCCCTGGTCAGGGAACTAAGATCCCTCATGCCATGCATGTGCACGGCCAAAAAACAAATAAACAAAAAACCTGGCTATGCTAATTGGTGGCAATTGGTATGACACAGAATATAATCAAATCAAATTAGTGATGCCAAGATTTATAAATTATGTCTCAAAATAAGATTTAATACAAACATACTGTAGCAGCACTATTTTTACCTCATATCCTTTAAAATTTTTACAATTTATATATTTTCATTTATAATTTGTATATAACTTATGTTTAAATTAGGTAAAATAAACCTCTTTGCTGTGATATTTTGTTTTGTTATTCATTCATACATATTAATTTATATATAACTGAATAACTGTCATAAAATTTTTAAAAAAACCAAAAAAACAAATTTCCCAAGTGCTTTACAACTTCCCTCTTCCCTCTCGTATTGCTACCATCTGCAACGATCAGATTTCAAGCAAAAAATAACGTAACTTTATTTTAAAAGGGTGGTCTAAAAGAAAAATTAAATAAACACTAAAACCATAGGTTGTTGTTTTTTTCCCTAAACTCTATTATTTACTGTTAATTCCCAAAATATAAACACTGGTGCTCTACATACTTTCAAAGGATCACAATTAAGAAACAGGCAAAATTATTTCTTTAAATAATAAATTGGTATTTATTCTGAAATACAGAAGTTAAATACTGATGAAATAAACCAAATTCCAAGATACTACTCCTTAATAGGCTGAACAGTGGGGAAGCATGCCAGTTTCTTTGAGAAATACCTCAAAATATTTTAGTATTCAGTTGGCTCAATTATTCTGGTTGTCTTTAAAAGCCACTTAAATTAATTATGATAAAGAGAAAAATAATTCCCAAACACACACTAAATCTCATGGGCATAAAGTGAAGGAGGGAAACCCCAAAACATATATAAGCAAGAAGAACCTGTTACAGAGCATGGGAAGGCACCTACCTCATGCACTAGAGCGAGTGAAGTCTGCTTGAAACTTCGCCCTCTATTGGCCATCAGTCTATTCAATGGTTTGCCATCTTTACTCTGATACATTGAAATATCATAACAAAACAGCATACCACCTTAAAAAAAAATAAAAACATTGCTTATGGCAAAACTCATTAATTAGGGCCTCAGTAATCCATATTCAATCAATCTGTATAGAGAGATTTAGAAATTAAAAGAATATGCTAAACAAATTATGATTTTTAACTGTGAATAAAAAATAGAGCTATAAGAAGTTACCATATTGAAACGATCACTTACTGACAAGCCTTATTCATTTGTAAATAAATGAGAAGATTTCAAATCATGTCTTATTTTAAATTTTGTGAACTGTTACTTCTAGAAATTCTATTAAGCTTTTCTTTAAAAACAAATTTCAATGAAAGAGAAATGCTTGTGCATGTCAGTCTTTGTGAACTCCTGAATAATATGGGTTCCTTTAGTTTCTACCCATAAGTGGACTAGTTTTCCTTCATACCTGCACTCACATACATTCACTCTCCCTTTTTTCCTCCCTTTTCTAACATACTTTGGTGGAATTTTTGCAACTATGTTCATGGAAGAGATTGGCCTTTACTATTCTCTTCTTCTACTTGGTGTCAAGATTATGCTGATCTCAATCAAGAGTGTTCTCTTTTTTTTTTTTCTCGGTTGAAGTTTATAAAGACCACTGTTATTTCTCCCTTAAGTTTTTTGAGGACTTCACCAAGGAAGCCATCTGCACCTAGGTTTTCTTTGTGGGAAGGTTGCTACAGATTCAATTTCTTTAATACATATCAAACTATTCATATAGTCTATTTCTCCTTCTGTCAGTTTTGCAAAGTTTTATATTTTGACAAATTTCTACATCTCATCTAAACTGTGAAATTCATTGGCTAAAAGTTCTTCAAAATATTCTTTAATGTTTTGAATGCTGTAGGGTCTGAAGTGATGTCTTCTTTGTTGTTCCTGATACAGGTGATCTATATTTCTCTATTTTTTTGTCCAGCCTTACAACAGCTTTATCTATTTTCTTAAACTTTTTTTTTAAACTAGTAGCGTTTTTTATTTATTTATTTATTTTTCATTTTTATTTATTTTTGGCTGCCTTGGGTCTTTGTTGCTGTGCGTGGGCTTTCTCTTGTTGTGGTGAGTGGGGGCTACTCTTCGTCGTGGTGCACAGGCTTCTCATTTCAGTGGCTTCTCTTATTGTGCAGCAAGGACTCTAGGAGCAAAGCCTTCAGTACTTGCAGCACGTGGGCTCAGTAGTTGTGGCACGTGGGCTCTAGGGCCCGTGGGCTTCAGTACTTGTGGCGCACAGGCTCAGTAGTCATGGCTCGCAGGCTCTAGAGCGCAGGCTCAGTAGTTGTGGTGCACGGGCTTAGTTGCTCCGTGGCGTGTGGGGTCTTCCCAGACCAGGGATGGAACCTGTGTCCCCTGCACTGACAGGCAGATTCTTAACCACTTCACCACCAGGGAAGTCCTCATTAAACTTTTCAAAGAATCACCTTTGGCTTTGCTTATTTTCTTTATTTCCTGTGTTTCCTATTGCACTGATTTTTAATCCTATCTTTATTATTCCTTCATCATTTCTTTAAGTTTAATTTGCTGTTCTTCTCCAAGTTTCTTGAAAGAGAAGCTTAAACTATAATTGTTTTCCTTTCTTCTTTTTTCAGTATATGCATTAAGGGTACAAATTTCCTACTAACACTGTTGTTGTTTTTTTTTACAGGTAAAGCAGATAATTTTTAATGAAATGGAAATTATAAGACTTCAAAAGATTTTTTTTTTCCCACTACCACCACCCCCGACCCTCGCTTTCCCTCCTTGGTGTCCATATGTTTGTTCTCTACTTCCGTCTATTTCTGCCTTGCAAACTGGTTCATCTGTGCCATTTTTCTAGATTCCACATATATGCGTTAATATACGATATTTGTTTTTCTCTTTCTTACTTCACTCTGTATGACAGTCTCTAGGTCCATCCATGTCTATACAAATGATCCAATTCCGTTCCTTTTTATGGCTGAGTAATATTCCATTGCATATATGTACCACATCTTCTTTATCCATTCGTCTGTCAATGGACATTTAGGTTGCTTCCATGACCTGGCTATTGTAAACAGTGCTGAAATGAACATTGGGGTGTATGTATCTTTTTGAATTATGGTTTTCTCTGGGTGTATGCCCAGTAGTGGGATTGCTGGGTCATACAGTAATTCTATTTTTAAGGGGTTTTTTTTGGTTTTTTTTTTTTTTTTTTGCAGTACGCGGGCCTCTCACTGTTGTGGCCTCTCCCGTTGCGGAGCACAGGCTCTGGATGCGCAGGCTCAGCGGCCATGGCTCACGGGCCTAGCTGCTCCGCAGCATGTGGGATCTTCCTGGACCGGGGCACGAACCCGTGTCCCCTGCATCGGCAGGCAGACTCTCAACCACTGTACCACCAGGGAAGCCCCCTCCAGTTTCATTTTTTTCCCTCAAGATTGCTTTGGCTTTTCGGGGTCTTTTGTGTCTCCATACAAATTTCAAGATTTTTTGTTCTAGTTCTGTAAAAAATGCCATTAGTAATTTGATAGGGATTGCGTTGAATCTGTAGATTGCTTTGGGTAGTAGAGTCATTTTCACAATATTGATTCTTCCAATCCAAGAACATGGTATATTTCTCCATTTGTTTGTGTCATCTTCGATTTCTTTCATCAGTGTCTTATAGTTTTCTGAGTACAGGTTTTTTACCTCCTTCAGTAGGTTTATTCCTATATATTTTATTCTTTTTGTTGTAATGGTGAATGGGATTGTTTCCTTAATTTCTCTTTCTAATCTTTCGTTGTTAGTGTGTACGAATGCTAGAGATTTCTGTTCATTAATTTTGTATCCTGCAACTTTACTGAATTCATTGATTAGTTCTAGTAGTTTTCTGGTGGCATCCTTAGGATTATCTATGTACAGTACATGTCATCTGCAAACAGTGACAGTTTTACTACTTCTTTTCCAATTTGTATTCCTGTTATTTCTTTTTCTTCTCTGATTGCCGTGGCTAGGACTTCCAAAACTATGTTGAACAATAGTGACAAGAGTGGACATCCTTGTTGTGTTCCTAATCTTAGAGGAAATGTTTTCAGTTTTTCACCATTGAGAATGATGTTTGCTGTGGGTTTGCTGTATATGTCCTTTATTATGTTCAGGTAGGTTCTCTCTATGCCCACTTTCTGGAGAGTTTTTATCACCTATTAACACGATTTTAGCTGCATCCCACAAGTTGTAATTTGGCATATTTTCATTATCATTCAGTTCAAAATATTTTCTGATTTCCATTTTGATTTTTTTCTTTGATCCATGGATGATTTATAAGTGTACTGTTCAATTTCCAGGCGAGTGGAGAAATTCTAGTTATCTTTTTGTTATTTAGTTTAGCTTAATCCCATTGTTATCAGAGGACAGACTCAATGACTTCAATATTTTGAAATTTGTTGAAATGTATGGTCTGCTATATGACCATTTTGATAAGTTTCCAATGTACAGTTAAAGAGCATACAAATTCTATCACTATAAGATACAATGTTCCATATGTCACTTAAGTAAAGTTTGTTCATAGTATTATTCATATATTTTGTGAACCTGATTTTTTTGTCTGCTTGTTCATCATACCATTGAAAAAGCTGTTTAAGAGTTTTCCGCTATCATTGTGGATTTGTCTATTTAGTTAGTTCTGCTAATTTTTTTTTTGGGGGGGGCGGTTCGCGGGCCTCTCACTGTCGTGGCCTCTCCCATTGTGGAGCACAGGCTCTGGACGCGCAGGCTCAGTGGGATCTTCCCGGACCGGGGCACGAACCCGTGTCCCCTGCATCAGCAGGTGAACTCTCAACCACTGCGCCACCAGGGAAGCCCAGTTCTGCTAATTTTTGTCATATAGTTTGAAACTCTGTTATTTTGGCACATTGATTAGAATTGTGATACTTTTCTAATGGACTGACTTCTTTATCTCCATGAAATATTCCCTTCATTTCCAGCTTCTTCCTTTTTCATATGTCTAGCACTTTTTCACTGGACAGTATATGAAAGAACCACAGAAAGTCTAAATGATATTATTATTTTTTTAATCAGAGGATTTTCTCCTCTGTTAGGCAGACAGAGTGAAGAACAGATCATCTCAGGTGAATGAGGGATTTAACTGAGTTAGGCTTGACTATAGCTTTGGTAAATCTCAGTCTACCTCTGTTTCAACCCTGTTCCTAAGGCATGCCTCCTCAAGATTTTCAACTGACAGTCTAATCGGTCTTTGACTCTTCAATACAGAAAGATTATGGGAGATTCAGAGATTTGTATCTGTCCTCAGAAGTTTTCAGCTTAGATTTTAACTTCCCACAAAGCTGCAAAATTTGACAAATATCTTAAGGGAGAAACAGGCTGTGTGTTTGAAGGGTCTCAAGTCCCCAGTCTTGTCACTCAGGTTACCACATAAATGTCATGATCTCTGTTGGCTTCTCTGCCTCCTGCACCAGCCTCTTGTTAAGGTCAAGCCTGAATTTCAGCCTCTATCTGAGGCCAACATTAGTAAGTGCATCCAGGTGAAAAGAGCTGTAGATCTCAGTATCAATTCACTACTTGTGTGCTTTGTTTTCAGGCCCATTCTCCTAGCCAGTCTTTCTTTCCTAAGCAACACAAGACTGGAGATTTCACTGCCTCTCAGAAGCATCAGCCTAGTTCTTTAACTTTCAGTGCAAATTCAAAAGTCACCAAATTGCTTATGAGGAAGATCTCCAGTTTGTCACCTGTATTAGAATCTTCAGAGAAACATAACCAACAGGATATATATAGGTACAGATATGTAGATAAGCAAGAGGAGATTTATTATGGGAATTGACTCCCAAGATTTTTGAGGCTGAGAAGTCCCACGATCTACTGTCTGCAAACTAGAGAACGAGGAAAGCCTCTGGTGCAATTCAGTCTGAGTCAGAAAGCCCAAGAACCAGGAGCACCAATGTCCAAAGGCAGGAGAAGATGGATCTCCCAGCTCAAGCAAAGAGAGCAAATTCACCCTTCCTCTACCTTTTTGTTCTAGTTAGGTCTTCAATGGATTGGATGTTGCCCACCCACACTGCTCAGGGTGATCTTCTTTACTCAGTCTACTGATCCTACCGCTAACCTCTTCTGGAAACACACTCAGAAATAATACTTACCAGTTATCTGAGCATCACTTAGCCCAATGAAGATGACACACAAAATTAATCATCACGTCAGCCTAGTCCCATGAAACCATTAAAAGCTTTACTGGTTTCTCTATCCTCCAACAGGCCTCTTCCTGGGCCAATACCCAATCCCAGCCCACAACCAGAATCAGTGAATATCTCCCATGGGGTAGGGGCCGGGGCGTGGGACAGGTCCATAGGGAACAATCTAAAATGTTCTCTCCATTCCATAACTTCAGTCTATTCTTTGTTTTATCTATGTCTTTGTTTCTACAGTTCTCTGATGGCTTTAAAATGTGATTCATTTTTGTAATTTATCCAGCTGTGTCTAGACGTTAGCAGCAGCAGCAATGCCTTTCCATGCCCTATTACACCCTACTTGGAAGAGAAACTTAAATCATCACATTAAAATCCTGTACCGTGATACTATGTATTGTGCTTACCCGCAAGGCCAGGTTTCAAACCCGGCTGCTTGTTTGTTTCATACATTTTCAACATAAAATTGGGGATTCCTGCTACAGTCTTTCCTTGATCTAAGCGGGCACCTCCTTTTAATGCAGAGTGATACACCCCACGGGGCATATTCACCATTTCTTGCTTCACAAGTGATGTAAAAAATTCCTCCAAAGCTGAAAGAAATAAAAGGAGACCAAAAGTAGAGTGAATATAGTATGCTAGAAGAGAAACATTCATTCTTAACTCATACACACACACACCACCAACAACAACTTAGCTATACTTCATGTCAAATTTCACAAAGTAAAAAAACAATTCTTGATTCCCAGCCCTTTTGTAGTCTTCCCCAAACCAGAATATGGCACCCAGTAACTCAAGCCTAAAAACTTAGTCATTCTTAACTCCTCTCTTTCTCACACTCCTTATATGCAGCAAGTCGTTTCAGATCTACCTTTAAAAATATATCTCAAATCCATCAGTTTCTCTCCATTTTCACTGCTACTTGCCCAGTCATTATCTTCTGTCTTCCTCATCTGGATAAATTTAAAAACTAGTTCTTGGTTTCTTCTCCTCATGACCACTCCTCTAAACCATCCTCTACCCAGAAAGAAGCTAGAGTTTTATGTCATTTCCTTCCCTAACATCTTTCAATGCTTTTTCACTGTACATAGAATAACGTCAAGACGTCTGACAATGATCAAGGCCTTCTATGACCTAGCCCCTGACTCTCCCCGTGACCTCATCTCTACCACCCACCTTCCTTCCTAGCTGTGTTAAAGACACACTTCCACAAGGCCTTTTTTTCCATTCCTCAATAACACAAAGTTCGTATCTAAGTCAAGGCCACTGCACTTGCCATTTCTTCCACCTGGAACACACTAATCCCCAACGTCCACGTGACTGGCGCCTTCCTGTCATTTAGATATTTTCAGAGAGGCCCTTTATGACTATCCACCATTCTGCAGTAATATCAGTACACGTATTTTAAAAAATTAATTCATTATTTCTTTGTTTGTGTTCCTTCTAATTAAGCCCAAGCTCTTTATTGCTTGACATCTTCACTTATTATAAGGTAATGCAGTAATGTGGGATCAGAAGACAATAGGGTATCCAAACAAAATACCTGATTAGCACTATAGGTTTATATTCAAGTGTTATTTTCCTAAGGACCACTAGAGGTTGCCCAATGCAGAAACAAAAACAACAAAAATTAAAGCTAAACAAATCATATGGAAAACAAAAAAGGAAACCACCACAGGTGCCTCTTATTATAGGAACAAAAAGCAAGAGTCTGTCTACCTAAACTAGAATTTCATTCTGAATAGGTCTAAAAGTCTCCTTTAAATAACCACGATTAAATTAAAGGCAGAAGTACTCACTGGAACATGTATTATGTACCCAGTTCTGTCATTCCTATATAGAACTTTCCTAGGTGCAACAAAGCTTCTCTATTCAAAGCCCAGAGAACACCTGTGTAGTATGTTTTCTATTTACCCCTCCAGATCCACGCTCTCAACCCTACTCTGTGCCCCGGAAGAATAACCTTTCACAACTGCATCATCAGACTCCCTTGTCCTCTGGCTTTTAGTTGGCTTCATCCAATGGGAGACACTGGCAGGAGATCACAGGGTGCAAACAGAGGTGAGAGCATGTAATCCCCAGACACCCTCCTGCAGGACCGCCCCAGGTGGTCTGCATCCCTCTTTTGAAGGGCCTTGCTCCCCTTAGGAGCTTCTTATGACACAGAAGCTCTCTCTTATTCTCCTAACTGCTCCCTTCCCCTACCTCTTCAGGCTGAGGGACATTAACCATTCTTAGATGATTCACCATCGCTTGTGAATTTCCTTTAACCTTGATAACACACCTTTAAGCAGTCCCTTTATTAAACTCTCAATTACTCTCTCTGAATTTCCTGCGAAGACCCTGATCAACACATCATCTAAATGAAAAGTGTGAGTAATATCCAACTGCAGGTCATACATTTCAATTCCTGTATGTACATGCACATGTACGACTGCTTCAAGCTTGGGAGGAGTATAGACTTTTCAGAATGGACCTAAGAATCATGCACTTGTGAGGAAAGAATTTCATGCTTTCTCAGAAGACACCCTATTCTGGTAAAAGCTGATACACGTCAAGAGATAAGTACACATCTACACGAAGACTAACCCAGGAATGAAAATTTGTCTACTTGTCAAGCTCTTCAGAGAATTAAGGATTATCAAATAATTCCAGCCCTGAGAGTAGTTTAAATGAAAGTAAAATACCATGAATGCAAAAACCCAAGAGGACTTTGAACTCTAAGGTTATTCTGGGATACAGGAGGAACTTTGGATAACTGATGGCTTTCTTCTTCCTTGGGCTTACTATTAACCGCAGGGGAGGTCCTAGACTCTGAAGAGCCTTCAGGTAGGAAGTGGGGACGATCAGGAGAAAGAAAAAGGGAACAAGTCCTTAAGGCTTGTTCTGGACATCAGGAGAAAAGAAAAGGTGGACTCTGTCTAAGTTGTACCGTTCGGTTTTCTCTAATGAAAGGAGGCAGGAATTTGGGACAGGAGCTTTGTCTAGCAAGAAATACTACTATATACTTGGCTGAATTCCTCAGGAATCTCCATGTGGGATGAAACCAAGGATAAAAACTTCTAACATTACAGGCTACTGAGATTATGACTGAGAAGATAAAGATGACATTTCTTGTGTTTATTGAACTTAATTTTGAGAAATTAAATTTTTACATCCATGAACATTCAGGGTAGATTTGGGACAGAATAAGGTAATAGATGCATGCTTGGGAAAATGTTGGCTACTATTGAATTAGAACAACTAGGTATAATTAGAATAATTTTTTAAAATGTCAAGGTCCTGTACGCTTTATATCAAAGCTGGAAAAAAAAATTGCTGAACGACCATACAAGTTAATCTATTTTTTTTTAAGTTAATCTATTTTTTAAAAGCATTAATGTATAGCTCTCAAATACTGGTACCACCATTTCTTTAGGAAGAATATATTTCTAATGATGAAACTACCCAGGAAATTTCTGAAGATTCTAATGATCTTTTCAGTTATCTTATATAAATAAGCTAAAGAACCATTTGAATCAGTGACTTAAAGTCTCACTGAAAATTTGTCTTGTAGAATAAATTTAACTTTTGAGATGAATTTAAATTTTTCAGTGAAAATGGTTGTCTAAACTAGTTCTCCAGTTTATTTTTACTTGAGTCTAACATTTTTCAGTGTGTTTTTGAACACCATACTACCTCAAGCAGTCCCTATAAGACACATAGAAAATAAGTATTTAAGATTAAAGTAAGCTATAATATGTGTTCATCACAAAAGAGCACAATTAATCAGACAGTTAAAATCACTAAAAAAAATGCTAGCTTCCCTGACACAAAATAGGAGTCACCTGGTAAAACGGAAGGAGCAGTGAGTGACAACAGTTTGAGATAGCAAGAACCAGGAATGGAAAGATCCACGTCCTTTTCATCACCCTCCTCATCTTCATCTAGGTCATCAGGAATTTGGATTTCTGGTCTTACCTGAAATGATAGAGAAGGCGATACTAAAATATTATGTAAAATCTTTTCCTTTAAAAAACTAAGTTAGACTCATTGCTCTACAATGCCAAAGACCATTAAAATTAATTTTAAAAATCTATTCATTTTCAGATTAACTAAATGGTAAACTCTAATCATCTTATTAGATACACTCCCAGATCCATGTAAAGAACTAATGGTAATATAATAAGAAAATCACCATAAACCAGCCTAAGCAATGATTACTATAGAAAACTAATAAAATTTTATACCATCTGACAATAAAATGCAAACACACATTCAATATATTGAACTTCTGTAGTTTATAATTAAATATTTGCCTTGTCTGAATACATGTTTTAAAAATTTGTGATTTCAGCCATATTTCTATGACAAAGCTTAAAATCTTCTAGTAGAATATACATAGTAGAGATCAGGAAGACACAGAATGCTGTAGCTGACTTTTTTTTTTTAGACTTAGCAGTTTGTTGCTATGGAATATAAAAACACTAAAATCTGCAGTTGGTAGCTATACTTTATAGTGTCTAATTTGCCATTTGAAGATTTTGTGGTTACTCTGTGATTAGTTAGGTTTATTTGAACCAAAAATTAAAAATGTAAAAAGATTACCACTATTGTAGTTTCCACAAGCTATAACTGTCAAGCAATTAATTAAATTTTTAATACTTTCAATGACACACCATGATAATGCCCACATGGAGATAATTAAGCATTAGGGGAGGAAATCAAAATATATAAATGTGGTTGCTATAACCATAAAGTACCAGAACCCAGTCATTACCATTAGCCTGTCTCCCGGAGTTATTTTTAGAAATAATTAACAATTCCTGCAGACTGCCTTTTTCATAGGTCCCCAAAGCACTGTTCCGTTTAGGAACTGCACTGAGTTAGGATTCTTGCAGGGGGATAAAAGCAAACAGAGATAAAATGCTTCTCACGTATAATAACCTCAACTCCGACGAAGCCTTTCAATCATAACTAGCGTTCTTTTCAGTAGTGAAGGAGTGAAAGCAACCTGACCACCAAGCACTTTCCAAGACAAGATTTAATTCTGATTCAGTCTTGAGGATCTAATTCTCAGAGGACTGAGCCAGCCATAATTACAGAGATAACAATGACGCATGCTCCGCAGAGGGCATGCCTGCATTTGTTGATATCAGCGCACACCAGAGGAACCCTGGCACCTTTGCAAACCTTTTGGTTCTGACAAGCAGGGTTTTCTGAGTGTCTCTGGTCTGTGTATATACTTGGAATTTGCCACATTTGGTATCATCAAGAGGTATCTTAGAGATTTTAACTAGTCCTAGTTGCCTAAAAAGTTTCAAAAAAAGGAGTTGGTTCTGGGTCTGTTTACCTTGCTTCCTGACTTTTTACACATCATAGTACAAATTGAAAATAATATTTGAACAGCATATGGGGGGAAACAGACAACAATGCTTACAGCTGGAGGCTACATGAATAACACCAGATACTGCACCAGAGCATCAGAGCACTGGGAAGCTCTGCTACATGTCACATTCACAAGTGATAGGAGACTCGGGGAGGTGGAAACCAGCGGTAAACACTTAATCTAATATGAAAACTCATAGGGATGGTGAGGATGTGGAGAAATCAGAACGCTCACACACTGTTCGTGGGAAGGTAAAACGGTGCGGCCCCTTTGGAAAACGGTTTGGCAGTTTCTCAAAAAGCGAAATGCAGAGTTACTGTATGGCCCAGCAATTCCACTCCCAGGTATATGACTAAGAGAAGTGAAAACAAATGATCACACAAAACTTGCAGACGAATGTGAATACATTAGTTGTAACAGTAAAAATGGAAGCAACTCAAATATCCATGAGCATATAAACAAAATACGGCACACCTACACGATGGAATATTATTCAATCATAAAAAGGTATGAAGTGCAGATATGTGTTCCACATGAATGAACTTTGGAAACATTATGCTAAGTGAAGGAAGCCAGTCATGAAAGATCACATGCTATATGATTTCATTATAGGAAAGGTTCAGGACAGGTAAGTTTACAGAGACAGAAAGTAGATTAAAGGTTGCTTAGCGCTGGGGGGAAAGAAAGGGGTAATGGGGATTGATTGCTAATAAGACGATCTAAAATTAGATTGTGGCAGCTCTGTGATTAGTTGCACAGTTCTCTGAATACACTAAAACCACTTGAATTGCATGCTCTAAATGGGTGAATTGTATGGAATGCGGATTATATCTCAGTAAAGTTATTTAAAAAGAAAGGAAGGAAGAAGGGAGGAAGGGAGGCGATAGGAAAGAGAGGAAAGGGGAGGGGCGAGTGTGGGTTGGAGGAGGGGCAGGAGAAGAGGCAGCAGCACAAGCGGAAGCATAGGAAATAGAGGCGGAAGCTGCCACCACCTTCAGAGGGACCTCAGCTGGTGGATGAACTAGGCCAAGTGACCAATGCTCCCAATTCCAGAATTACGTAGTATAAAAGGAATCTCATCTTTTTTGCACACATTTTAGCCTATCCAGTTTAACTGCTCAGTGAGTCACAGCACACAGGCCATCAATATTTCCAACAACCACTAAAGAAGACCTACTAGGTTGGGGATTTTAAAAAAAAAGATCCGTTCATCCATCTTAAGTTGTCTAATTTTGCATTCACATAACTGCATCCCTATATTAATTTATCTGCTGTGCGATAAACAACATATGTCTGCATCTTACATACACATATATGTTAACAAAGACACTAGAGATGTACTGTAATTTATTTTATTTTATTTTATTTATTTATTTTTGGCTGCATTGGGTCTTCGTTGCTGCTCATGGGCTTCCTCTAGTTGCAGTGAGCGGGGGCTACTCTTCGTTGTAGTGCGTGGACTTCTCATTGCCATGGTTTCTCTTGCTGCAGAGCACGGGCTCTAGGCACGTGGGCTTCAGTAGTTGTGGCTCACGGGCTCTAGAGCACAGGCTCAGTAGTTGTGGCACAGGGGCTTAAGTTGCTCCACGGCATGTGGGATCTTCCAGGACCAGGGCTAGAACCCATGTCCCTGCGTTGGCAGGCAGATTCTTAACCACTGCGCTGCCAGGGAAGCCCCAATGTACTGTAATTTAAGTATAGATGATATACTCTGCCTACTTATAATGGTATGATTACACCTTCAATTTTGTTTCTTCAAAGGTGAGCTGATTCTCCTGAACTAAGTAGCACTTATTGTTAGACTTTGGTTTCATGGCATTTCCCTACTCCTCTGTTCATCTCTTAAAGAAGTATTTGTTCCAGCTTCCCTATGCTAGTCCCAGTCTTTTCCCTTTGTTTGTATGCAACAAGTGAATAAGATCAACATAAGTACAACTAAGGAAAATCAAGGGAAGTCATATGAAAAAATACTTGTTAAAATTATAAAATGTTGCTAACTATATTACATTAGCTACTCAAACATCCAGGAAAAAACTGTCTATTTAGAACACACACACACACACACACACACACACACACACATGCACATACGCACACCAACTACATGCTTCCAATTATAGCTAAGCTTTCTTGAAGAAACTTAAAGGGAGAGCCAAATATAAAATGATAAATTACTTTTAAAATCTGCTTTAAGTTGAATATTGGAAAGCTTATCCTACAAAATGCCTTACTTACTACATTTTCTGAGCCAGATAACCTTTCAACCACGTTTCTGTGTGTGCAACCTAAGAAAATCCAGGAGTTTGTGCATAAACAGAGGATTTATTTGGAACTCGTTAAGTATCTGCATAAATTCATTTAAGAAGAGAAACAGCTTCTGATGAAATCAATAACATTCACTTAAATCAAAGCGGAACAGGTTACACCACATTAATACCAACCCAGGGTGCATAATAAGTTCTTTTATATTACTCGCTTCTCAAATTAACTCCAGAAATCAACAACACTATCTTAAGAGCTCTATAATAAAAAGTTTAATTTTTAAGCAGCCAAGCATTTTTTAAAGAACCCAAGTCAGAGAGAAGAGTCAACCTAAATGTTTATCAATTACTGACTGTTTTACCAGAAAAACCATTCTTTATAGTTTTTTTGGTTTGTTTTTCTGTTTTGTTTCATTTTGGGGGTGTCAGGGGGCACTAAAGAAGGCAAAGGAGAAGGATAAATAGCTAAAAAGACAAAGAAATACAAACTAAAAGGGAAAAATCATTCATGTCTATTTTTTAACACTGAAATCAACAGGTCCTCAAAGAAGCCCCCCCGAAATCTTTTGACCAACTTTAGACTTGCATGTTTCAAGTGATTAACAATAATATTTTTACAAACCAACAAACACATGGATTCATTCACCGGCCTTATTTCCGTAGTGTAGTGGTTATCACGTTCACCTCACACATGGTTTCATTCAACATTCCCAGCTCATAAGACAGCCTAGCACTTAGTATACGTCCAATAAATAATCACTAAACCAATGCAAGTGTTAAGTGTCTATCATCAACGATCCCACAAAACTTCCTAATAACAAACCAGTGACAAGAAAGATGAGTTAATGAATCTGCTATTCAAATCCCTGGCTCACATGATATCTCATTCAGCTCTACTCTCCATTGATATTTTCCATCTTACCTGAGGTGGTACTGCTTCGTTTAACCCTAAATATTCCTTCTGATGTCTGTCACTCCTTTAATGCCTTCTGTTTTACCAGCCTGTTAGCTTTCTTCCAACAAGTTTCACAGTTTAAGTTGATGCAGCAATGAACAAGAAATCTTTCTTTGATAAATTTAAAGGTGTACTTACAAAAGTAGTTGAATTATAATCCACAAAAGTCACCATGTGGATAGTATCTTTTAAAAAAATTCTCTTTTTAAAAAAAAATTTCTACTTGAAATTCACTGTATGTTCTGTTAAAAGATTGTTTCACAAGTTTCCACAAATAGAAAAAGAGAACCTGTACACCTTTCACTGGAAAGGTATACAAGTAGCCTTCAGTTTTGTGAGTAAACCAAACTGCCCTTGGTGCAGAGTGAGTAAACTCTGACAACAAGGAGGAATCTTAGATTTTACACTAGAGAAGTCCCTACCTGGCAGAGACTTTTGAAACAGTTGAAAGTATGCTTTTGTAGAAAGTGAGCCACAGTTTCACATCACTGCCACCATCTACAAAACAGAGGTGGGATCTGGGGTTGCACCCTTAGCCTTCAGGGACTTGTTTGGAATATGAACATACTGACCATTTTCTGGACTTTTAGTTCTTAGATATTCAAACAGCCAAACTGAAAATCAGTAATTAATAAAAAGAAGAAGAACAATGCATGGTGTGGTCTTGGAAGTAATGATTCTCCATGCGGAGGAAGGTCCTCTATATCAGAAACTGGGGGTTGAAATGGGGTGGACTCTTTTAAACCATATGTCCTCTCATCTTAATCTCAGTTAAGAATATCCACGGTAGTGAACCTCTGTTACATATGAGAGGGAATCACATCCTAGAAGCGGGTTAGGGCAGAAAAAAGGTTGAAAAGCATGGCTAAAATCAGTCTTAGAGACTTCCTTTACAGCTCTTCACGCTCTGCTGGTGAAAACCCAAGCATATATAGTACATCACTACCCTTTATGTTGGAAGGTATAAAGAGCTATTTATGGTTATTCAGGGATCAGAGGATATAGAAGCGTTAGATTAAGAAAGTATCTAATATTTGACTGCGTACAGCACTTAGCTGAGTAATAACTCTAACAAAGACAACCAGAAACTAAACATAACCCTCAAGTAGGATAAAATAAAAACATAACATTATTTAAAGAGGTAGAGACTAAACAGTCAAGAGTATATGGGAGTTACTTAATAAAAGCTATCATTCCAGCTAGAATGTTTCAGTAATAATAGCTAAAAATAAAGGTAATCATTATGTTGTGATCTAAATTACCAATTGCTTATTTAAAATAATATAGGGACTTCCCTGGTGGTCCAGTGGTTAAGACTCTGCACTCCCAGTGCAGGGGGTCAGGGTTCGATCCCTGGTCAGGGAACTAGATCCTGCATGCATGTCACAACTAAGAACCCACGTGCTGCTACAAAGATCCCGCACGTGGCAATGAAGATCCCACGTGCCTCAACTAACACCCAGTGCAGCCAAAAAATATATATGTATGTATATATATAAAATAAGAAAAAGTATCTTTCCAGATAGTGTAGGTAATCTATTGGTAGGAGTTTACATACCAAATTTACATGTAATTTTTCCCTTTTTCTTTACCTTTCTCTCTCTTTTTTTCAAAAGCTATGGGTATTGCTAGTCACCATGGTGTAGTCTGAAATCCCATCTTTTTAAATTTTACGAGTCATAGGACATCTTTTGTTAAGGCTTCCTGTTTGTGATAACTGCACAACAAGCTGGCCGATCTGTCTTCGAGTTCTCAGTGACACGGGAAATCCTGCCTCACTTAGGATTTGATTTTACAAGAGCCTATCTTCAGTCCCTCCAATTCAATTCAGTGAACAGAAGTTTGCCTGGTTACTACTGGCATCTAGTCTCTGCATAAGCTCAACCCAGAAGAAAAAGTCAACTCATTTTAATGCCTGAGGATCCCAAGAAATTCACAATAAAACTTGCCACTTCACCTCAAGGACAGATTCTGGGTAATGTTACGCATAACTTCTTCTAAAACAATGTCTTCCTTACACTCTAAAGGCATTAAATAACCATTTGTATGCCTTTGAATTACAGTAACACTAAATGTGAAATCATACACTTAGGGACTTCCCTGGTGGTGCAGTGGTTAAGTATCTGCCTGCCAATGCAGAGGATACGGGTTCGAGCCCTGGTGCAGGAAGATCCCACGTGCTGTGGAGCAACTAAGGCCATGCGCCACAACTACTGAGCCTGCACTCTATAGCCCACGAGCCACAACTACTGAGCCCTCGTGCCTAGAGCCTGTGCTCCGCCACAAGAGAAACCGCCACGATGAGAAGCCCCGTGCACTGTAACGAAGAGTAGCCCACGCTCGCCACAACTAAAGAAAGCCTGCGCACAGCAATAAAGACTCAATGCAGCCATTAAATAAATAAATAAATAAGTAAATATTTTTTAAAAAGAAAGAAATCATACACTTAACTCCTTAATATAACCTGATAATTTAAAGCTGGTTATACTAGGTAGGTAGTAGAAAAGGTTGTATGTTTTTAGTCTAGTCTAAAAACTAAGATAATATCTCACGGTGTGTTAACCCTTAAAAGAGAGTGATACTTTCTTCATCCAGTTCTCTGGGACTAACCTATATATCATTTCAAAGTAAACAAATAAATAGCAGATTTTTTTCCGACGGCATTTCAATTCTGTATCACAAATAAAGATCTCTGGCTGCTCAGGTGGTAGAAAACCTTACTCTGAGCAGGCCGTGCTTGGATGTGAAGTTCAAGATGGCGCACTAACTGGGTAAGGTGGTTCCTATAGTGACACAGACCTTGCCCTGGGCACAGGGCAATGCAGTCATACACCAAGTCACCTTACAGAGATTTCATTTTCACCTTCCATCTGCTTCAGTTCATTATCTGTGAAGTCTAAGACCTCTACAGTCTACTACAGATTAAACAAATTATAAATATAAATTCTTATCTTTTATGGACAACATATCTAGAGTTACAGGTAAGAATTCCCTAAGCAGGGGATATAAGTAAAGTTATAAAACGTAGCAGTAAAGAGATACCGGTAAGAAAGCAGAAAAACCTACCTGTTCAGGCAGATGAAGAATGGTGTGCTCCCTGGCACCGAAGTGTGACAGAGATTTATATGCAGCATTTGCTACAACTGGGTCCTAGATAGAGTAGAAGTAAGATAAACAAAAGAAACAACATATATTAAACATCAACTCAGGAGGCAGAAAGAAAATCTTCCCTGACCAACCTCAAAGTTCTATAGTCAGTGCTTTGGAAATGGTATTCAAGCCTTGCTTAGTACGTCCCAATTAAAAATAGAGAGAAAACAGCACTGGACAGAGGCATCAGAAAAACCACATTTCTATCCTAGCTGGGACATTAAACATAAAATAACTCCTAATTGCTCAAGTCCCCATGAGGTGGTATGGTTTAGCGGAAGGAGTACGAGGGTATAGAGTTTGATAGGCCTGGAAGTGGACTCTGAGTCTCCGGCTACTCCCTGGGAGAGCTGGTCTTCTGGAATCTAAGCTTTTTCACTCATGAGCCAGGTGGAACATCACCAACGCCCTCTGCTCTATACTCCTTGATTGGAAATGACATTCGAAAAATGGAGAGTATACACGCTACTGTATATAAAATAGATAACTAATAAGGACCTACTGTACAGCACAGGGAACTCTACTCAGTACTCCATAAGGGCCTATATGGGAAAAGAATCTAAAAAAGAGTGGATATATGTATATGTATAACTGATTCACTTTGCTGTACACCTGAAACTAACACAACACTGTAAATCAGCTATACTCCAATAAAAATTTTTAAAAAACCAAAAACAAACAAAAAATGGAGCGGACTTTTTGTTTGATGTGCTTATCGGTGGGGAAGGGGCAAAGCAGGAAAGAGGAAGGACCTTTAAAAGGAGAGACAATGGCAACAGTCCCTCTTCATATCTGTCAGTGTCACAAAGTAACAAGTGCATTTTATGGTGAAAATGTATTCACTGGCATAAATTAAGAATAACTTTTAAAACCTAAATTTATTAATAGTCACAATTCTTTTAAAACCAAGAAGGCATCATTTCAAGGGAGTTATATTTTTATCCTAAGAGTCTTATTTCACAGTTCTTTCCCCAGTTTGGTTCTGTTTCACTGACGCCCTTGTGACAGTACCTTGTTTTGAGTGTGGTTCCAGAGGAAGCTGAGGACTTGAACTTTAAAATTCTGAAAAATCAACAAACAACAGAATAAAATGTTAAGACAAAGATAAAATTGAGAGCAAACAATCTAAAGTAGCAAATGTGGAAATTAAATCACTTTAAAAATTATACCACTAGTAACTGACTTAATCTGTACTTATCCATCATTCATAAAATGAAAATACTCAGAAACAGACTCATCATCTAAACATATGGATATGTTAAACAAGATGAAATTTTAAGATTACTGAATTTAGAAACCTAACCATTTCTTACTGATCTCTCAAGTCTTAGTACAAATGTCACTCTCCTTTTTCATGCCTCTATTCCTAACCCCCTACCCAGAAGAGCGCTCTCCCTTCTCTAGGCGGCCATACGGCACATGGCACAATTTAGCATCTAACGTGATTATCTGTGTATGTGGTCAACTAACTCCCTACTAACTTGTACACTCCTTAAAGCGGTGGCTGTCTTTCTCATTTCAAAGGCCAGTACATAAAGAATATAAAGCCCAGTTCTTCAAATGACAAATATTTAATAAATAATTGAGCATAAAAAGCCATTTATCTTCCAACACTCAATGTCTTCTTAATTTCAGCCACATCTAACTTCTTGCCCTGCTAATCGTATGAGGTTCTTCTATACCTCCCTGTGTTTGCATATTCTCTTAAAAACGTCAATGAAAAGCAACATTTTATTAATTCTTCACGATCCTAGTCTAATAGCGCCGACTAAATAAGGTTTCCTTAGATTTCTCCTAAGAATGCTTGTCACTTTCACCACCACACTCTCGTAGCCCTTTGAGTAACTGTGCTCATCAAATGTTATTATAATTATTATTGCTTATGTCTATATCTTTTACCAACTTTTGAGCTTTCAGAAGGCAGGGACTGACAACATGGTATAATGGAAAAATATAGCCTTGGAGCTAGAAAGTCCTGGGTTTAGAAAACAGCTTTCACTTAGAAACTACAGTGTTGGTTCAGTTACTTGTCTTGCATGTAGCAGATACTCAATAAATATTTGTTTAATGAATGGATAGACCTCTTAAAACCTCAGATTCTTTTGCTATAAAATGAAAAATAATACCTGCCTATCAGATATTAGAACTAATTGATATAAAGTAACTGGAAGAGCACTGGGGAATATAATAACTACTTAAAATAGTGTCTATTATTGTTTATTAGTATCTCTAAGGCCTAGCACAGTTTTAATAAATATATTCTGAGTCAATGAATGAATGATCAAGCACTTTGCAAAGCAATTCAGAAAATACACAAATTGAAACATGGACTCTATTTTCAACAAGCTTATATGTTAATGGAGAAAATATATGTATACATATACCTGTAGTATAAAATAGAAATAAATGTTCTTAAGACAGTATAGCTAAAGAACTTTGGAAGCAATAGACTCCTGTTGAAGAAAAGTTCTCAAAGGATGAGATAACTTAAACCAATTCTTTATTTCCTAAAATAGACTTTAAAATTAGAGGTGAAAAAGAAGGTAATATTAGACAGAGAGAACAACATGAACAAAGGAAAAGCAATGGAAAAATCTGGAAGCGGAGAAGGAATCTACAATGGTTTGGTTTTCCTGGAGTGCAGGAGGCGGAAAAGCAGAATGAGGCCAATTCTAAGAGACCTTATTGGCTCCATATAAAGAAACTGGACTTCACTTTTGGTAAACACAAGGCATTTGAGGTGACTAGGGATAGCAACGACCTAAGAAATGTTTTGGGAAAACTATATTCAACTCGGGCTTACATACAAACAAACTCTAAGCACTTAATAGAAAACAAATTATTTAAACACACACAGGAAGAGACAGGCGGAGGGAGGGAGAAAGGAAGGGAGGGAGGGAGAAAGTGGGGGAGGCGGGGAGGAAGGGAGAGACAGAGCGACAGATGGGAGAGGGGTTTTCCCTACGTTTCTTTACTTCTGCTGCCAGGTGGGCTCTGATCACTGAAGTAATCTCCCTACTAGGAGGAAACTGATGGATGAAATGGTCCCCAAGCCATCTATCTGAATAACAGAGGAATCCTAATGTTATTATAAGCATGAAGATAAACCAAAATAAAATGTCACTGAAAAGGAATGTGAAATTTGAAGGAAAAAAAAATCGTCCAAAAGACAACTTACAGCTTACCAATGTAAGCAAACATAAAAAACACACAAGCCACTCCATAAATTCAATGTAAGAAAAACTGAAAGTACAGGCAATACAAAGGTATATGAGTTCAGCCCTTGAAGACAGAAAATAAATAGATGTATCACTGCATACAAAGTCCTTATTTTGTGTTTTAGTATGGGCTCCTTATCAGTAGCCTGGCAGATTTTCTGACAACATGGGGTATGTACCCACGAACAGTGGCCATAAAGAAGACTGTTGGTGAACTATATACTCTAGGAGTCTCGAATTGATTCTTTTTTTAATACCCCAAAACAAAAGCCCAAATGTGAGAATAAACTCACAATATCCTGTATTGGTTCATTCATTCATTCAACAACTAGGTTCTGAATATACATTATGTACCATGCTAGGTATTGTGTCCTTGGTAAGGACAAATTTGATTTTATTCACTGTGTAGCATTTAGAATGATTAGAAGTATTATCCTACAATCCTGTCTTCTCATGTGATCTAAAACAAGTAAGGGACTATTCTTGGAATCTTACAGAGGGCCAGTTTATCAAAGTCTGTGAAGCACTAAATCAAACTAAAGGTTCACCAAGACTTCAAGTGGAAATCAATTGAGGCTCTTTGAAGGAAAAGTCAATAAAAAGGTGAGCTTGAAAGGGGATATGGCTACAAAAGTGGAGATATAAATGAATCTGCCACCCTCTCATTTCATTCAAAGAAGAGATAACAGAGAAAATGTTAAACAGAAGTACGTGAATCTTACAGCAAAACATCTTCCACCAAGTGTTTCAATTCATTACAATGACAAACATTGCCTAGTTCATAAAATTATTTTCCTCTCCTAGGACAGGTTGATTTTACAATCATCTTCATTGAAGAGTATACATGAAAAGCAAAGCTATATATAGAAAATGTAAACTAATAAACTAACACGTAAAAAATCAAATCTCTATGCCTAAGCTAGAAAAAACCCACAAATGACACTATGTCTATACTACTCAGAAGTCTGCCCTGCCTTACTAAAGCCTTTGTAACACTTTTTAGAATTTAAAACACCAACAAAATGCATTTAAACTGTTGGCCTCGTGAATTCTATTATTTTAAGAAACACTATTTTAACATATGGGCTTTAAAAAATCTTGACTATACTTTCATAATAAAAACTTGGCATCCTTCACGTAAATAAATCTCAAAGACAGAGGACTGATAAGGGTGGATATCCTCCTACTCCTAGGAGTCCATAAAGATATCAACATGTTCACAGAACAAAAAGTGCTAAATGATTTTTGGCAAACAAAAGATACGAATATTTTTTCCCAAAAGTTATGATAAAGCACATGTCTTCCCAATGTAGAAACAGGCAATTTATTGAGCTCTGAATGCATACCTCATATTCAGCTGTATTGACTGTTAAGGAAGGAACCAGAGAAAACAGTTCACTGAGGGTCTTCAAAATGAGAGGTCTCATGTCACAACTCAGCTTTGGGGAGAGAGCATTCCAAGTGGAGCGAATACAAACCACCTGTGAAGCAAATACAAAAGTCAATGCCTAACAAAATCCCAGCTCATATGATGCCGTTAGTAAAGAGTACTGTCTTTCATTATAAGGAAACTTAAGAACAAGAACACTCCTAGCAGTTAAGATCTGATAAATCATCACCCCTCAAAAGAAATTATTTAAACTAATATAAACTGTTGTTGAAGAAGATCCAGCCTGCCTCACACTACTGCTTTTTTACTTTATTCTGGTTAACCAAAGAAGCAAAGCTTTGTCGCTCTCCCTCACGCACAAATACACACAAAATTCACTCCAGGTTAGCTACAAACATTGTTGAATAGCCATTCTCTGAAACCAAGAAGGGTGAGATAATGCTAGAACATTTCTAAATCCAGGTATTCACAGTTCTCATAGTTTTATAGTCTTGCTGAAACTGTATCACCACTCAGAAAATTGGGATGTTAGCATACATAAATCAAACACTCTCAAATCATCTTACAAACTTCTAAATGAGGTAGGTGAATAATTTTATTATTTAAAATAATAACTTAAAACTTTGTTTAAAAAGTCATTTCAGATTTTTAAGAGGCTGTTACATGCTAAAATAAAACTAACAAAAATGTTATTGTTAGCTTGACCCAATTCCCTTAAACCAAGTATTCTTAAGCCATTTCAAGATCTGTTTTTAAGGATATTCAAATATCTTCTTAAGTTCAATTTCAACTACAATGGATGATTTCTTCACTTACAGATATTTGATTAAAATTTTAAAACTCAGGCAGGAAGAGTGGCAGCACAGATCAATCAGATAGAGTTTAACAAGGATTAATCTTTCTAAACCACTACAATCTCTTCTCTTAAGCTTCAATTAACACACACAATTTATCTTCATCTACAAACATAAATTATTTAGGAAACACTACATGAGTTGACAAGTGAAAAGATGTCAAAGATAAATGAATAATATATACTTAAAGACACAGATTAAGGAGAGACTCAAAGAAGACAGCAGAAAGAGTATCTCAGAAAACTTGGATTCAGTGCTTTTGCTCTTATTTTCCACCTTCCATGAAACAGCAGAAAAATGTTCTTTGACTTGAGATCCACTACAAATTTGGATTCCACTAGCATTCACTAAGGGCAGTACTGTCAGGCATGACAGTAGGTACATTTATACAAAGTAGCTCTAATATTACAAATCATCAGTATTTGAAATAAAAAAGAAACCAATTCTTTAAAAGCTATCAATTCAACATCGAGTATATACCCAGAGTAGTATACAGCACTAAGAGGAACAATAAAATACAAAACATAATCTAACCCTTCAAAGAATTTACCACCATATCAAAAAGGAAGAGAAATGTCTGTAATTCTAAATCATTGGGAAACAAAAGGTGCATGATTAGATTTTGAACTATTTTCAACAGAAAACAGTTTCAGGAGGAACCCAGGGAGGAAAGCTATTTCAGTGGGTGGGAGTCATTACAGTATCAGGAGGCAAAAAGTCTAGAGATGGGACTTGGAGAAGGAATGGAAAGAAATCAGGCAGACATCCCACAAGGAAATGGAAAGCATAAGTCAAACACAAATAAAGCAAGCTGTAGACATAAAAAGCACGAGTCCTGGTGAAGCAAGGCTGATGGATCAAAGAGTACCTAGAATACCAAAGCAGTTTGGATCAGAATCAAAAGGAAAAGGAAGCCTCCAGAGATTTCTGAGTTGGGGAATAAACTAAATGCAAATACTATTTTTGAAAGATTCTTCTGGTAGTCTTATAGCCAAACTCAAAGCAGTCATGAACCTCTCTAATTCCTATTTGTCAGTAGTCCCTAACATAAAGAACCTCAAAAGTTTTCCAAAAATTGTATTATCCATGCTTTCTCCTCACTTTAAATTCCTATCTAATTCCAACCTACGTTGTTTCAAGACAGTTCAAATCTCAATTCTAAAATTAACTTTTCTCTTACAATTCAGGCCCTCATTTTATCCCTTCCTTTCCTCTAACTTCTAGCACTTAAAACTCTGTACCACCCAACTTTAACCTTTAATTCCATACTGCCTGGTATTGTTCACTATTTTTGTAAATATAAATTGTCTTCTCAACTAGATATTAAGTTCTGTAAAGACAATGACCACATCTTACAGTTCTCACCCCCCCCCACCCCGCTCACCTAGCACAGTAATAACTATATCAGATTATCAGTAGTTATCAACTACTGATGGTACTGGAGCCTGAGGAATGGTAAATCTGAGATAGAGAATAAAAGAATTAAAAGGACTTGGAGAATGAAGTGAGATGATTTGGGCCTAGAGACTTGGGTGAATAAAAAGCAACACAATTAAATGGAGGGGAAACCTGAAGAAGGAGCACCTTTGCAGGAGATGGGGGATGGATATGTTTAATTGGAGCGGATGGAAAGACATCTAGAAATAAATATCCTGCAGGCACGAGGGAAAAAGGACTGTAACTCAGATGAAAGGTCTGCTAACAACAGGTTTGTCATTCAAACATTTCCGTAAATCAAAATACCAGGAGGAAGTATGGTCTCATACATGTTCTGATGCACTTTGCAGATCAACAAAAAAGATCTCTGGCCACCAATTATGGGAGTACAAAAAGGGCTTGCCTTGTCCATGGATGGTGGGTGGGGAGTGAGGCTATATCCTCTAAGTATCCTCTAAGTATTTACTAAGGTTTACTAATTTTTTTAAAAGTCTTCCTCCTAGAAAGTTTGAAAACTAGTGCCTGAAATGGTACTCTACATGTGGAATATGAGAAGATATTCCAGAATCCCAGCCATGAATTGTGCCTTAAATGTAAGCAAGGTATACCTGCAGGGAATATACGTTAAATCCAGGCTTGCCTATACATAATCAGGAGCAGGGAAGCCTCTAATAAAGAAGCCTGCTTCCTTTGACCTTCGCAACCCTGGCTATTCTTGACTAGATCTTAGAGATCTTCCAGCCCTGAGGGCTTTGGATTCAACCGATTACTATCTTGCTATGTCCATCTACTAGAACCCTGTGGATCTGATCCACCAGCCTGTTGACCTGTGCAATCTGTCATATTATATCAGATTAGTCAAGCTCATGTTCCTGGTCTTTACTGGCTTGTTTCGGCCTACTGTTTATTACCCAATGACTTGTCTGTTTTCAAAAAATAGACTGACTTCTGGCTCCAACAACATGATGGGCCATACTTGAAATGACTGATAAAGAAGAAAATTCTTTTATATATAGCTGAGCCGAAAAGGAAAAATGGGGGTGGGGTTAATTACCCAGTGCTGGAAACAAAGAGGGAAATACCTGCATTGTGGTATTGAAAGGAAGTTGTCAGTTTCCATAACCTAATAGCTTGAGTTTAAATGTCCACATGGTAAGAGGAGATACTGCCTTTATTCTATAGATGGAAGAGAGTCAGAACTGAGACCCCCACATAAAACCAGCACCCTTGAAGGGCTGCACCCTAGTGTAATGGTTGGACTAGAAACCAATGAGCTGAGAAATTAACAAAAAATGGCAGTGAGCTGGGGGTACCTGGACCACTCTCAAAAAGCACTCCCATAATACATAACCCAAATGATTTGCACAGAAAAATAAAATCAAATAAGCCACACTAAAAATAAGTTTATATGTCTATACATTATAATATGACTGTTTAAAACCAAAGGCAAAGAGACAATCTTCAGAGATAAATGGAAGAAAATACAGGCTATCTACAAAGGAGCAATTTAGAGTAACAACAAACTTTTCGAAATTAACAAGACCAAAAGACAGTGCAATAAGATCTTAAAAGTGCTAACAGCCTACAATACTAAATCCACAGGAAACTATCAGCCTACAATACTAAATCCACAATTCAACAGTATCAGCATACAATACTAAATCCTATGATACTAAATCCACAGAAACTATCAGCCTACAATACTAAATCCACAATTCAACAGTAGGGGCAAAACAGCAAAAACAAATAAAATACAAGGAAAACTATCAGCCTACAATACTAAGCCCACAATTCAACAGTAAGGGCAAAACAAGCAAAAACAAACAAAATAGAAGGAACAATACCTAGGTATTATGCATACATAGCATATGAATATTTACTGATTAATGATTCAGAACATCTTGCTTAGTTTGTCTATGAGATTTTGGAGAATTCATTCCATTCTGAATGCTTACGTTATGTATATTTTGTTGCCATTTTTGTTTCTTGGGGAGAATGATACTTTTTCCATGTTATTCTTCCACAAGAACCTTAGCGACACTAAACAGCACAGATTACGAAGATCCGATGCAACATGATATACTGTAAAGAGCACATGACTAGAGTCAGAAACCCCAGGTTCTCCCATTTGGTAGCTGTGGGACTATGGCAAAGTCATTAATCTCCTTCAATTTGTGTCCGCAGCTGCAAAACGGAAATAATATTACTAACACCTGCTCTATGTATAGCACAAGGTTAACAGTAAAGACAATACTGAGGCAATTGTACGCAAATGTGCTTTATACAGTGTAAAAGAAGCTTGCCAATGGAAAAGATAATGAATCGCAAAAGAATCAGTCTTTGCTTCAGTTCTTGAGCTGTAAGAATGAATTTGTTTCTTCGCAGAGGAACACATAGCTATCTTCTAATTTTACCTCCAAAACGTATTTCTAGAAATTCCCAAGAAGAGCCTACTCCTTTTGTCCTGATGCTTTACTCCAACAGAGGGAAAGCTTTTTAAAAACATTTAGGCTATGAAAACCGCCTTATTTGCTCTTTTCATAATGAAGGTAAAAGAAACTGCCTTCACAATTAGAGGACTCAAGTCATCACCATGCAGTGAAGCCCTCTTAAGCTAATTCAGCACACACAATTCATAAAACAGGATGCTTCTGTTACCAAAATACAATAACATGGGATAAGAGGGAGTTTAAGGCGCTATAATCAATGGAGCAGAAACAATGGGAAAAATAACATTCTTTCTTAATCTAATAATATGGGGTTAAAGGTTATAGGTATAAAAAAATTACTAGCACAGGTTTATTTAAGCAATTTCAGTCTTTTAATGTCTGAGACTAGTGTATTATCAAAGCAGTGTTGTAAAAAAAAAAAAGAATAAATATTGAGTTGCCTTTTTTCAAGTCCCTTATAATCTAAAGGACAGTAATTCTGATGATTAGAGTTGCTCAACTTCTGTACTGTTGATGGCAAATAATGTAAAGGCACATATCTAAATCCCAAATTGTGGCTTAATGAATCAAAAATATGTGTACTTGATGTGGTAAAGCTACTCTCATACTAACAATCCCTAATATCACAATGCCATTTCTAAAGGAGGCATGACAGAAAAACTGTTTGGCAGTTTGTAGTACAGACTTATAATTCTAACATCTGAATAGAAGAGGCTTGGAACTGTATAAGTGCTACAAGTAAAAACAGAAAGGCATTGACTAAACAGACTGATCTAGATTATCAAGCCACCCAAGGGAATCACTACTCAGCGGCCTGGGATTTTAGGTTTCTCTTTTATTCCGCCATGTCAGAAGTTGCAGCTTCCCTGAGACACCTCCCCCTAAAGGGAACAATATCTTCCAATGTAAACTCCATTGATTTCTCTGCAGGAACAGAAAGAATGACAAAAGAGCTCCCTGCAGGGACGTTCAGTTTTCATTTTTGCTAGATTCTGTCTGAATTAATTATCTATTTCATGTTGGACACTCTCCTGGCATGAACTAGCAAACTCACAGTAAGAATGTGTCAGAAATATCCTTTGACAAGAAAATTAGTGCTTTATTCCCCCAAATAACCAGAGGGATTTTTTTTTTTTAAAGGCCAGTTCCTTCCCCTGTTCAGATAAATGGAATTTAGACTCCAAGGTAAAAAAAGAAAAATAACAGAAATTCAATCAAAATAGCTTAAACCCCCACCCACCAAAAAAATAACCGCTGAGAAGTTGTTCAGCAGATACAAAATTAAAAGCAAAGCTTTTGCATAGCAAAGGAAACCATCGCTATAACAAAAAGACAACCTATGGACTGGGAGAAAATACTTGCTAATCATGCAACCAACAAGGGCTTAATTTCCAAAATATACAAACAGCTCATACAACTAAATAACAAAAAAATAAACAACATAAAAAATGGGCAGAAGACTTACATAGACTTTTATCCAAAGAAGACATACAGATGGCTAATAGGCACATGAAAATGTGCTCAACATCAGTAATTATTAGAGAAATGCAAATCAAAACCACAATGAGGTATCATCTCACACCTGTCAGAATGGCCATCATCAGAAAGTCTACAAATAACAAATGTTGGAGAGGATGTGGGGAAAAGGGAGCCCTGGTACGGTGCTGGTGGGAATGCAAATTGGTGCAGCCACTACGGAAAACTGTATGGAGGTTCCTTAAAAAACTAAAAATAGAACTACAATATGACCTAGGAATTCTACTCCTAGGTATATATCCAAAAAAAATGAAAACACTATTTCAAAAAGATGCATGCACCACAATGTTGATAGCAGCACTATTTACAATAGCCAACACATGGAAGCAACCCAAGTGCCCATCAAAAGATGACTGGATTAATAAGATGTGGTATATTTATACAATGGAATACTACTCAGCAATAAAAAAGAATGAAATACTGCCATTTGCAGCAATGTGGATGAACCTAGAGAATATTATGCTAAGTGAAGTAAGTCAAGCAGAGAAAGACAAATACTGTATGATTTCACTTACATTTGGCATCTAACAACCAAAAAACAAACAAAACAAGATGAAAACAGACTCACAGATAGAACAAATGGGTGGTTTGGGGGGGTGGGTGAAACAAGTGAAGAAAATTAAGAGATACAAATTTTCAGTGAGAAAATAAATAAGTCACAGGGACGTATTACACACCAAGAAATATCGTCAATGTTGTAACAACTCTGCATGGGGACAGATGGTTACTAGACTTATGGTCTTGATCATTTCATGATGTAGTTAAATGTTGAATCACTATGTTGTACACCTGAAACAAACATAATTTTGTATGTCAACTATATTTCAATAAAAAAAAATTTATCACAGTATGGTGCATCATATGAAAAGTCACAATCAAAACAGAAAACAATTTAAGTATCCCACAATAGGAAATTCATTAAATACAGGACAGCCACATGCTCATTCAATTAGCTGTCAGAAGTAGATTATTACATGACTTGGTGTCCATGATAAACTGCTAGCTGAATAAAAACATGTTACAAAACAATATCTATAGTATGATCTCTTTCTTTGTTATACATATACTCTGGTTTAGAGATGATTCTTAATCTTTTTTTCCTCATTCAAAACTTCTGACTTTTCTACTATGTACATACAATATTTGAGTCATATGTTAAGGGAAATATATATGCATTTTATGAATTTAAGCCTTAATCATTTTTCTATAATTAAAATTAATTGATTCTTCCACTTCCCTATAGATTACATAAAGATTTACTTTCATATGGCAACTAAAATTACTGTATCTTTAAAATGACATTAGGCAAGGTGCTCAAACTTTGGTAAAAATTGGCATTAATGTTTCTTCTGCCCACCCACCTAAATTAATATTGTTTTATATGAAAACTTGGAAGTTTACCATAGCTGTTCCTATTTTACAAAATGGAGCCCAAAATCTTCAACCATACATGGCAAACCTAATATAATTCCACAGAATTTTTTACACAACCTTATTGCTCAAAATGGCTATTGCTCCTCCTTGAACAGAGCATAAGCCAGGAATTAACAACTACTCCTGCCAAATCAACTAAATATATGGCTGGTGATGACTACACGACCCATAAACACAGGCCAGGAGGAATGGAGGCAAAGATTGAGAAGATGCAAGAAATGTTTAACAAAGACCTAGAAGAATTAAAGAACAAACACCTAGAAGAACTAGAGAACAAACAAACAGAGATGAATACAATAACTGAAATGAAAAATACACTAGAAGGAATCAAGAGCAGAATAACTGAGGCAGAAGAACGGATAAGTGACCCAGAAGACAGAATGGTGGAATTCACTGCCACGGAACAGAATATAGAAAACAGAATGAAAGAAATGAAGACAGCCTAGGAAACCTCTGGGAAAACATTAAAGGCACCAACAATTCACATTGCAGGGGTCCCAGAAGGAGAAGAGAGAGAGAAAGTACCCGAGAAAATACTTGAAGAGATTATAGTTGAAAACTTCCCTAACATGGGAAAGGAAATACCCACCCAAGTCCAGGAAGCCCAGAGAGTCCCATACAGATTAACCCAAGGAGAAACATGCCAAGACACACAGTAATCAAACTGGCAAAAATTAAAGACAAAGAAAAATTATTGAAAGCAACAAGGGAAAAATGACAAATAACATACAAGGGAACTCCCATAAGCTTAACAGCTGATTTCTCAGCAGAAACTCTACAAGCCAGAAGGGAGTGGCATGATATATTTAAAGCGATGAAAAGGAAGAACCTACAACTAAGATTACTCTACCTGGCAAGGATATCATTCAGATATGACGGAGAAATCAAAAGTTTTACAGACAAGCAAAAGCTAAGAGAAGGCAGCACCACCAAACCAGCTCTACAAAAAATACTAAAGAAACTTCTCTAAGCGGGAAACACAAGAGAAGAAAAGGACCTACAAAAACAAACACATAGCAGTTAAGAAAATGGTCACAGGAACATACATATCGATAATTATCTTAAATGCGAATGGATTAAATGCTACAACCAAAAGACAAAGACTCCCTGAATGGATACAAAAACAAGACCCATATATATGCTATCTACTGGAGACCCACTTCAGACCTAGGGACACATACAGACTGAAGGTGAGGGGATGGAAAAAGATATTCCACGCAAATGGAAATCAAAAGAAAGCTGGAGTAGCAATACTCATAACAGATAAAATAGACTTTAAAATAAAGAATGTTACAAGACACAAGGAGGACACTACATAATGATCAAGGGATCAATCCAAGAAGAAGATATAACAATTATAAATACACATATGCACCCAACATAGGAGCACCTCAATACATAAGGCAACTGCTAACAGCTATAAAAGAGGAAATCAGCAGTAACACAATAATAGTGGTGTACTTTAACACCTCACTTACACCAATGGACAGATCATCCAAACAGAAAATTAATAAGGAAACACAAGCTTTAAATGACACAAAAGACCAGATGGATTTAGTTGATATTTATAGGACATTCCATCCAAAACAGCAGATTACACTTTCTTCTCAAGTGCACATGGAACATTCTCCAGGATAGATGACATCTTAGGTCACAAATCAAGCCTCAGTAAATTTAAGAAAATTAAAATCATAACAAGCATCTTTCCTGACCACACACTACGAGATTAGAAATCAATAACAGGAAAAAAACGTAAAAAACACAAACACAAAGAGGCTAAACAATACATTACTTAATAATCAAGAGATCACTGAAGAAATCAAAGAGGAAATCAAAAAATACCTAGAGACAAATGACAGCGAAAACACGACAATGTGTATCATTTTGACAACAAAAATCCAAAACCTATATGATGCAGCAAAAGCAGTTCTAAGGGGGAAGTTTATAGCAATACAAGGCTACGTCAAGAAACAGGAAAAACTCAAACAATCTAACCTTACACCTAAAGGAACTAGAGAAAGAAGAACAAACAAAACCCAGAGTTACTAGAAGGAAAGAAATCATAAAGATCAGAGCAGAAATAAATGAACTAGAAACAAAGAAAACAATAGCAAAGATCAATAAAACTAAAAGCTGGTTCTTTGAGAAGATAAACAAAATTGATAAACCATTAGCCAGACTCATCAAGAAAAAGAGGGAGAGGACTGAAATCAATAAAATTAGAAATGAAAAAGGAGAAGTTACAACGGAATCTTCAGAAATACCAAGCATCATAAGAGACTACTATAAGCAACTCTATGCCAATAAAATGGACAACATGGAAGAAATGGACAAATTCTAAGAAAGGTATAACCTTCCAAAACTGAACCAGGAAGAAACAGAAAATATGAACAGACCAACCACAAGCACTGAAATTGAAACTGTGATTAAAAATCTTCCAACAAACAAAAGCCCAGGACCAGATGGCTTCACAGGCGAATTCTATCAAACATTTAGAGAAGAGCTAACACCTATCCTTCTCAAATTCTTCCAAAATATAGCAGAGGGAGGAACACTCCCAAACTCATTCTACAAGGCCACTATCACTCTGATACCAAAACCAGACAAAGATGTCACAAAGAAAGAAAACTACAGGCCAATATCACTGATGAACTTAGATGCAAAAATCCTCAACAAAATACTAGCAAACAGAATCCAACAACATATTAAAAGGATCATACAAAATGAGCAAGTGGGATTTATCCCAGGGATGGAAGGATTCTTCAATATATGCAAATCAATCAACGTGATACACCATACTAACGAATTGAAGGAGAAAAACCATATGATCATCTCAATAGATGCAGAGAAAGCTTTCGACAAAATTCAACACCATTTATGATAAAAACCCTGCAGAAAGTAGGCATAGAGGGAACTTTCCTCAACATAATAAAGGCCATATATGAGAAACCCACAGCCAACATTGTCCTCAATGGTGAAAAACTGAAACCATTTCCACTAAGATCAGGAACAAGACAAGGTTGTCCACTCTCACCACTATTATTCAACATAGTTTTAGAAGTTTTAGCCACAGCAATCAGAGAAGAATGAGTAATAAAAGACATCCAAATTGGAAAAGAAGAAGTAAAGCTGTCACTGTTTGCAGATGACATGATACTATAAACAGAGAATCCTAAAAATGCTACCAGAACACTACTAGAGCTAATCAGTGAATTTGGTAAAGTAGCAGGATACAAAATTAATGCACAGAAATCTCTTGCATTTTTATACACTGATGAAAAATCTGAAAGTGAAATCAAGAAAACACTCCCACTTACCACTGCAACAAAAAGAATAAAATATCTAGGAATAAACCTACCTAAGGAGACAAAAGACCTCTATGCAGAAAATTATAAGACACTGATGAAAGAAATTAAAGATGATACAAATAGATGGAGAGATATACCATGCTCTTGGATTGGAAGAATCAACATTGTGAAAATGATTATACTTTCCAAAGCAATGTACAGAGTCAATGCTATCCCTATCAAACTACCACTGGCATTTTTCACAGAACTAGAACAAAAAATTTCATAATTTGTGTGGAAACACAAAAGACCCCAAATAGCCAAAGCAATCTTGAGAATGAAAACGGAGCTGGAGGAATCAGAATCCCTGACTTCAGACTATACTACAAAGCTACAGTAATCAAGACAGTATGGTACTGGCACAAAAACAGAAATATGGATCAATGGAACAGGATAGAAAGCCCAGAGATAAACCCACGCACATATGGTCACCTTATCTTTGATAAAGGAGGCAAGAATATACAGCGGAGAAAAGACAGCCTCTTCAATAAGTGGTGCTGGGAAAACTGGACAGCTACATGTAAAAGAATGAAATTAGAACACTCCCTAACACCATACAAAAAAATAAACTCAAAATGGATTAAAGACCTAAATGTAAGGCCAGACACCATCAGACTCTTAGAGGAAAACATTGGCAGAACACTCTATAACATAAATCACAGCAAGATCCTTTTGACCCACCTCCTAGAGAAAGGGAAATAAAAACAAAAATAAACAAATGGGACCTAATGAAACTTAAAAGGTTTTGCACAGCAAAGGAAACCATAAACAAAACGAAAAGACAACTCTCAGAATGGGAGAAAATTTTTGCAAATGAAGGAACTGACAAAGGATTAATCTCCAAAATTTCAAGCAATTCATGCAGCTCAATATCAAAAACACAAACAACCTAATCCAAAAATGCACAGAAGACCTAAATAGACATTTCTCCAAAGAAGATATACAGATTGCCAACAAACACATGAAAGAATGCTCAACATCATTAATCATTAGAGAAATGCAAATCAAAACTACAATGAGATATCATCTCACGCCGGTCAGAATGGCCATCATCAAAAAATCTACAAACAATAAATGCTGGAGAGGGTGTGGAGAAAAGGGATACCTCTTGCACTGTTAGTGGGAATGTAAATTGATACAGCCACTATGGAGAACAGTATGGACGTTCCTTAAAAAACTAAAAACAGAAGTACCATACGACCCAGCAATCCCACTACTGGGCATATACCCTGAGAAAACCATAATTCAGCAGAGTCATGTACCAAAATGTTCATTGCAGCTCTATTTACAACAGCCAGGACATGGAAGCAACCTAAGTGTCCCTCAACAGATGAATGGATAAAGAAGATGTGGCACATATATACAATGGAATATTACTCAGCCATAAAAAGGAACGAAACTGAGTTATTTGTAGTGAGGTGGATGGACCTAGAGACTGTCATACAGAGTGAAGTAAGTCAGAAAGAGAAAAACAAATACCATAGGCTAACACATATATATGGAATCTAAAAAAAGAAAAAAAATGGTCAGAAGAACCTAGGGACAAGACAGGAATAAAGATGCAGACCTACTAGAGGATGGACTTGAGGATACAGGGAGGGGGAAGGGTAAGCTGTGACAAAGTGAGAGAGTGGCATGGACATATATACACTACTAAACGTAAAATAGCTAGCTAGTGGGAAGCAACCGCATAGCACAGGGAGATCAGCTCGGTGCTTTGTGACCACCTGTAGGGGTGGGATAGGGAGGGTGGGAGGGAGGGAGATGCAAGAGGGAAGAGATATGGGGACATATGTATAACTGATTCACTTTGTTATAAAGCAGAAACTAACCACCACTGTAAAGCAACTATACTCTAATAAAGATGTTAAAAAAATTATTAAAAAAAAAAATCTTCCAACAAATAGAAGTCCAGCACCAGATGGCTTCACAGGTGAATTCTATCAAACATTTAGAGAAGAGCTAACACCTATCCTTCTCAAACTCTTCCAAAAAATTGCAGAGGAAGGAACACTGCCAAACTCATTCTACGAGGCCATCATCACCCTGTTACCAAAACCAGACAACGATACTACAAAAAAAGAGAATTACAGACCAATATCACTGATGAATATAGATGCAAAAATCCTCAACAAAATACTAGCAAACAGAATCCAACAGCACATTAAAAGGATCATACACAATGAGCAAGTGGGATTTATCCCAGGGATGCAAGGATTCATCAATATACGCAAATCAATCAATGTGATAAACCATATTAACAAATTGAAGGAGAAAAACCATATGATCATCTCAACAGATGCAGAAAAAGTTTTCAACAAAATTCAGCACCCATTTATGATAAAAACCCTGCAGAAAGTGGGCATAGAGGGAACCTACCTCAACATAATAAAGGTTATATATGACAAACCCACAGCCAGGGCTCACATTTAGTACATAAGTGAAAGAATGAAAAATTAAGTTATGACAATTAACCATGTTTTTTAAAACAAATATCAAAACATATGAATAATTCATATCCTATGTAGAAAAAAGTATAGGTAAAGCAGCACTACCATATAATGCAGGGAGAAGTCCAACAGGAAGAAATCTTTACAGATGGTAATTATATACCCTGGGCTAGCAATTTCATTTCTAAAAATTTATTCTAAGAAATAACTAGAGGTGAGTGCTAAGGACAGCTCTCAGGATGATCATCACAGCACTGAAGATGATAAAAAAAATTGAAAACAAAATATCCATCAACAGAAGATTGGTAAAAGTATGAAGAATGCAATGTACAATGAAATACTATGTAGGCATAAAAAATACGTGTGTACATATGCCAGGAAAAGATGTACACAATATATTAAGATGAAAAAATCAGGTTATACTAAACAGTATGCTCAATACAATCTCATTTTTAAAAAATCCATAGATATACATGTACATATAGAAAAAGGTATGAAATTATATACAGCAAATTGTTTAGAGTCATGTCTGGATAGTGATATTATGTGCAATTTTTTTGTTTCAAATTTTGCTTATCCTTCTCTTCTAATTTTGAATAACAAACGAGCTGTGCAAGAAAAAATACTGTAAAAACTCAATATGCATATTCTAAAAGTAAAAATTCATTGAGACACTGGGATAGAAAATATGAAATTGTAACTTTCCTGGGCAATGCAAGAGGTCTCATAAACAAGCTGTTAAGAACTAGGACTAGAGATGAATAAAAAGAGCTTATTACACCCCAAAGCAGCTCACAGAAACATAAACAAGGAAACAAACATTTATAGTAAGTTATGCTTAAATACAGAGGGATGCCGTGGGGCAAAGAGGGAAGGACACAAACCTAATGGGTAAGAAAATTTCACAAAAGAGAAACAAATCACTCAATAAACTTCATTATTAACTTAACTAGGAAATGTCCCCCTAATAATAAGAATTTTACTAGCATTCTTAGATTACCTTAAATTCACTAAACTTTTCTAACAGAACTTATACTCCTGCTTTGTAGGATTTATCACAACTGCAAATAAGTAGCTGTACCACAAATGGTAAAGTATCACCTGCTCTGAGCCCCCAACTTAGAATGAAAGTTTCCTGGGGGTAAAAACTATGTCTCTCCTTTACATCATTGTATCTCTAGCATCTAATGGTGCCTTGTGCACAGTAGACACACAACTTTAGTTGAATAAATAAATATAAATAAAAACTGTCAGTTTATCCTTTCCTCCGTAGGTTTGGCTCAGAAAGCAGGTTGTGTTGCCTGGCGCAAGGACATCTTCCACATGTAACTTAGAATCAGGCCCCTCTTTAATACTGTTCTGCAACTGCTGACTCTAAACCCTAGCCAATCCTAAGCAGTTCTTTAGTTTTCTGTGGTTAAATGCAAACTCTCTTGCTCTCTATATCTCTAAGCTGTTCTTCTTCAGCTCCTTTTATTTATCAAGTGGCATTAGGCTACCGCTTTTCCCTCCCTTTCGGGGTAGAAATGGGCAAGGGAGTAGGGGATGGGAAAAGCAGTGACAAATTAATTACATCATATGATACAGAATAAAAGGCAAGGGATTAGCCTTGTTTTTAAATCCCAGCTCTGCCTCTTCTTAGCTCCATGCCCTTGGGAAAATTACTTGTACTTTGTGGGTCTTAGCTTATTCACATATAAAATAAGGATAAGACCACCAAACTCATAGAGATGTTGTAATAATTAAATAATGTATGTCATACACTTAGTGTAGGTGCCTTGACAGCAAGAGGCACTCAATAAATGGAATAGCTGTTCTCCCTGTTTTTGTGGTTGTTACATAATGATATTTGTTCCTAAACTACTCATTAAAGGCAATTCCTCTCAGTGAATGATATATCCTAGTTTCTTTTAGAGTCAGGTCCCTACTCCTTCAAAGCATTTTCATATCATGTAACAAAACAAAATCTGAGAAAAAGAGTTGTCTTTAGTAGATCTCTTCATAATGATGGCTTGTTGCAGCACCTTTGTAAGACTTCTTAACATAAGTTCCACTGGAGCATCCTCTAGACCAGTGACCTATAAGCATGATCATTTGTACATCTCTACCGGTAAAAAAAAAAAAATTCAGCACACCAGCATATATATATATATATTTATTTTATACACATGAACTACAGGAATGAAAATATTATGCAAAGTAGGAAAATCTAAAACAATTGTTCTTACTAAAAAAAATAAAACATGTTTAAGTTCAAAACCGTTGAAACCTCTATGTAATACAAATATCTTTTAGGGACACACTCAACCTCAGTATAAAATACTGTAAATGATATAATCTGCCAATAACCATGTGAAAAGATGCTCAACACTATAAGTCATTAGGAAACTGCAAATCAAAACCACAATGAGATACCACTTCATACCCAATAGGATGGCTATAATAAGACAGACAATAACAAATGTTGATAATGATGTGGCAAATGTGAATGCTAGCATACTGCTGGCAAGAATGTAAAATGGTGCAACCACTTGGAAAAACAGTTTGGCAGTTCCTTGAAAAGTTAAAAATAGTTATCATAAAACCCAGAAATTCTATTCCTAGATACATATCAAGAGAACTGAAAGCATAAGTCCACGTAAAAACTTGTACACAAATGGTCATGGCAGCATTATTCATAATAACTAAAAAGTAGAAACAACCCAAACGTCCATCAACTGACGAATGGATTAACAAAATTTGCTACAGCCATTCAATGTAATATTATAGAGCCATAAAAAGGAATGAAGTTCTAATGAAACTCGAAAATATGCTAGGTAAAAGAAGCCAGACACAAAACGGCATATACTATATGATTCCATTGACACGAATTGTCCAGAATAGGCAAAGCCACAGAGACAGAAAACAGTTGCCAAGGACTGTAGGAAGATGGGAATTGAAAGTGACTACTAATGGGCTTGGGGTTTCTTTGAGGGTTGTATTCGTTTCCTATGGCTGCTGTAACAAATTACCACAAAGTTAGTGGCTTATCACAACAAAAACTCATTCTCTTACAGTTCTGGAGGCCAGAGTCCAGCTGAGTCTTATGAGGGTAAAATTCAAGGTTACCTCTAGCGGCTCTGGAGAAGAATCTGTTTCCTCGCCTTTTCTAGCTTCTAGAAGCTGCCTGCATTCCTTGGTTCATGATTCCTCCCTCACATCATCACATCACCTTTTCTTCTGTTTCAGTTGTCACATCACACTTTCTCTTCTCTGTAGTCAAATCTGTCTCCTTCTTACAGGGACACTGTGATTATATTTAGGATACCACTCAGATAATCCAGGATAATCTACCCATCTCAAGGTCCTTAACTTAATCACATATGCAAAGTCCCCTTTATGATATAGGATGACATTCATAGGTCCCAGAGATTAGGACCTGGATATCTTTGGGGGGCATTATTCAGCTTAACACAGGAATGATTTAAAAATGCTTTGATAGGGGCTTCCCTGGTGGCGCAGTGGTTGAGAATCCGCCTGCCAATGCAGGGGACACAGGTTCAAGCCCTGGGAAGATCCCACATGCTGCAGAGCAACTAAGCCCGTGTGCCACAACTACTGAGCCTGTGCTAGAGCCTGTGAGCCACAACTACTTAGCCTGCACACCTAGAGTCCATGCTTTGCAACAAGAGAAGCCACTTCAGTGAGAAGTCCATGCACCGCAATGAAGAGTGGCCCCCGCTCACCGCAACTAGAGAAAGCCCGTGCGCAGCAACAAAGACCCAACGCAGCCAAAAATAAAATTAATTAATTAATTAAAATGCTTTGATAGTGGTGGTTGATGAACAGCTTTGTGAATATACTAAAAATCACTGAACTGTACACTTTAAAAGAGTGAACTTTATGTTATGTGAATTATATCTCAATAATGCTGTAACTTTCTTAAAAAGACACTGTTGTCAGAAAAATATAGCTATTACATGGCTCAAAAAATAAAAGGCAAATAATTTGTGTATAGCTGTCCTCAGGCATACGTAAAGGAATGAAGAAATTCCATAAAGTCAAGGTTAACAGTGCTTCAGATAAACTTCTCAACAATCCATATCTGGAATCAGCGTGTCTAATAAAATGACACAACCCCATATGCATATATATATGTATATATATACATACACATATGTATGTAAATACCTATAAAATGACACAACTATATATATATATGTGTGTGTGTATGTGTCTATGTATGTATATATCCTATAAATTCATTTAACTCATATGCATAAACTGTAATGGATTGCCATATTCTAACAAAGGAGAGATGATGGTACAGCCAGTCTTCACTGTGGAACTCCCACTCTTCCTTTAGGATACCTGGCTACTCTAGGTGATACATGACCATCTGATGGAAGTGCAAGTAAAGAAACCATCAATCCATATATTAAATATTATTTGAGCCTAATTTTACTCTTTTTTGAGATAAAAGATAAATAAGAAATATTCTAATATCTTCTTCCCATACCTCATGGCTGGGCTTATACACAAAACACCTTAGAGACTGCTGCTCTTGACAATGCTCCCAAACTTCACTGGGTATCAAAGTCACTGGGGAACTCATTAAAAACTAGAGAGCCTGGGCTTCATCTCTAGAGATTCTGATTTCATAGTTCAAGTTATCCACAAACTTCTGAAGACCTTACTCTATACACTAGAAATCACTGCCAGTCATTTTTCTATGAAGTCCATAACTTAGACAGAGTAGCTGAGGCAAACAAGTGAAAGAGAAGGAAATACGCTCTAACTGAAGCTGTAAGTGTAACATGATGAAACAAAGTCAATGACATTCTTTTGTTTGACCTGTTTTTGACAATTTCAGATCAAAGTCATATGACCTTGTCAATTGTTTAAGCAAGTTAATTGTTCAAATGACCACTTACATAAGTAGAGGCAGTGTGCCATGGCTCTGAAGCCAAAAGAATGGTACCTCTGAGAACATCTTACTCATTACTGTAGAATCAGAACTTAGAGCAACAGGTTCCATCATACTACTATGAGAAGATCTAAGCCCAGCTTTTAATAAAGCTCAAAAACCATACAACAGGTCCTATATGGTATGAAGTCATCTAAATCACGAAAGATAAGTGATATATACTGAAAACATAAAAAAAGCCATTAGAAAGACAGCCAATTAATAGTACAGTCCACAGACTTGAACAAATCCTTTTCTGTCAACTCTGAAAAGTCTCTCCAACTTAAAACTAAAGAACCTTAAAACAAAATGTATACCTTATCTCCTTTAAATACTACTTCTAGATTTTTATGCGTGTTAAAGAGGCATTCCGAGTAATTCTGTACCTATGCAAAGATTTACCAAAAGCTTACTGTCTTAATTCCCAATACTTCCTACACCTTTCACTAACACATGATTTTAGTCATCTAATCAAAGTGAAGACTAATCTGGCAACATTAGTATTTCTGGAAATGAGTCTCTTAGCGATATTTTATCTTGGGCAATGAGAGGGTAAGATCAACACATTTATATAGCATGGAGATGAGTTTAAGCACCACAGATAACAATGCCATTTTTAATAAAAGTTTAATTCTAGGTTCATTTATGGGTATATGATGAATAAGTTTTTCAAAAATTCTAGGTCACTTAAGGGTATATGCAAATTTCTTGGAAGGTACCAAAATAATGCTTTCAATCACTTCTCAAAATCCATAGAGCCTTTCAAACATGTAATGTCATTTAATCTACAACCCTCCCTCAACGATTCCCTCTCTACACCCCATGTCCCCATTTACCCCCCAAAGAAAAACCCACCCCTTGTATAAGCTTAAACCAATATTTGATTCACTGGAATGGCAGAATGGCACACAATTAGCATGATTTTAGTCACGTCATTATTTCTAGCTCAGTGGCATTTATTCAGATGAGCACAATCTGCAACCACTGAGCCCAGCTCTTCTGATGTTAACTGGCATCATTAAAACCCTCCTAGTGTCCAACTTGTTTGATCTTTTAAAGAATGCCCTGCGTTTGTGACTGAGAGCCGGAAACTCACGGCTGGATACCCTGAACAGCGTTCCTGTTTGGTCACAGACTACTCACATCAGTTAATAATCCTCAGAGACCAGGATTCCAATTCAAGAGGGAAAACTTTTCATACAAAAATTCTTTAAACACAAAATAAACAGGAAATGGGATTAAAATAATGACCAGGCGGGGGAGAAGGAGCTCTTAAATGTCATAACTTCGAAAGTTGAGAATGTAAAATGTTCAGAGTGAAGTATCTAAAAGATCATAGCAAATCTGGGTATGGCAAAGGGCAGACAGCAGAGGAGAGAGGACTGAATCATAAAAGCAAAAACAGAAGATGATAAAATTTCGAGACCTCAAATTTAAAATTTTCTCTTTTGATTAGTGCTCAACTTTTCATACTCTACAAATACTGTCTGTAAAAAGAAATTAAAACAACCAATTAAATAATACTTGACTTAAATCTTTTCTACTTAAAGAGAAAAAGCCAATATTTTTATTTTCCCACACATTTCACACGTGTGCTGAATAGCATTCCATTATACAAACCTACCACAGTCAAAATTTTATTTTGAAAATGAAAAACCGTATTTAAAAATCTACTCACAGCGTGACAAAGTAAATGTTATAATGTCCACAAATGTTTAATAAAAGGCAAGTTCCTGCTGTCCTTTTAAAGTTAAAAATAAAGCCAAACTACAACTTTCAACTGCAAAGAGTCATTGTGTAGTACATAAAAAGCTCAGCATGGAAATAGATTCAACAAATGTACAAAAAGCGTTTTCATGCCCAGGAAGAACTGAAGGCATCAAAAAACATGCCCCAACTACAAATAATGTAGAGCTCAGTTCAAAAAGACCAGCAAATTCCTTCTCTAATGCATAGCAAACGAAACTTAATCAACTCCTCTGCAAGGTTGAACAGGCAACCCACCTTCAAATGTCCCCACAAACGAAAACATAAAAACAACAAAAGAGGTTCCAGAAAGTAATAAATACTGAATCCACAGTAGGCTACAGAACCCTTACTGTACATAGCTGAGAAAACCTACTGTGGAACAATGGATCACATTTCCATATTAAATTATATTTATCACACTGAAAAATCCTTAAACAAAATACAGGATTTATACTGGCCATTTTTATACGCCACTAACTCCCTAAACCTTCCAAACACAATCCCACTGAAAACATGAGTCCCACTGAAAATCATTCCCACCCCATGACGCACTGAAGGAGCAGCTAGACAAAGAGTTGGGACGATGGGAGAGGGCAGGGAGAACTACCTTCCCCCATGATTTCAGAAAATAAATCAATAAAAGAGGATAGAATAGCCAAAACATAACCTTGGCACAGGGTATTTCCGGAAAAATAACTGCTGTGACAAATGGCCTGAAGTGAACTCTTCCAGCGGTCAAGAATCCCCAGGAAAGGCCCCTCCCCTCCTTATCTATTGCTCAATTGTACAATACTCCGCTTTGAAAATATAACACCCTCTTGGAACTGGGCAAGATGAAAGAGCTTTTCTTCATGATCCCGCAACGCCTATTAATTTTTGCTACAACAGACTCACAGCTGATTAAGAAAACAGAGGGCTAGCACTGCCTCACATTCCCATCTCAGGATTTAAGAGAGAAAAATCTTAAAAGTGAATGAGCCCTCTTTTTCAGTACAATGTATTGATTTTCATTTCTGCACACACCAAAAGCTGTTTCTCTTCCAACTGTGGGCAATTTGTTTAGCCTGGAGGTCACTTTCCTCCTTGAAACATCAGAAGCAATGTTATTAGATTCCTATGCAGTTAAAGAATTATCTTTCTGAAATATTATGACTCATTCACCACCACCCAGAGCACAAGTTGAGAAATCAATGGCTGAAGGAGCAAAATTTAAACTGTCCCCAAAGTACACTCACACTTTTATCACAAGTGGAAAAGCAACATGATAGAGTGGAAAAGCACAAGAAGTATAGTTAAGCCAAAGAGTATTCGAATCTCCATGTTATCACATATTTATGTTAATTTGGATGTTACTTTGACTTCCCAGACTCATGAGCAATAGCACCTATATTACAAGATTATTATGAAGTGCAATACAGAATATAATGGATACCAAATGCCAAACATATTCACTAGCATGAAAAATGCAGCTTTTATAGTTTTGTTTTATTAAAATATAACAGTTCAATGAATCCTGATAATGTATACACTATTGTAACCACCATGCCCATCAAGATGCAGACCATGGAAATATAACGTGAGCCACGGGGACTTCCCTGGTGGTGCAGTGGTTAAGAATCCACTTGCCAGTGCAGGGGACACAGGTTCAATCCCTGGTCCAGGAAGATCCCAAGATCCCACATGCCGCGGAGCAACTAAGCCCATGAGCCACAACTACTGAGCCCAGGTGCCACAACTACTGAAGCCCGAGCGCCTAGAGCCCGTGCTCTGCAACAAGAGAAGCCGCCGCAATGAGAAGCCCGCACACTGCAACGAAAAGTAGACCCCTCTCACCGCAACTAGAGAAAGCCCACACACAGCAACAAAAACCCAACACAGCGAAAAATAAAATAAATAAATTTTTAAAAAAAGAAAAATATAATGTGAGTCACATACACAACTGAAAATTTTCTAGTAACCACACTAAGAAAAGTAAAGGGAGACAGATGAAATTAATTTGAATATATTTTATTTAACCCAATCTATCCAAAATATTATCATTTTATGTAACTGATTCAAAACTATTATCAATGAGATATTTTATATATTATTTCATACTAAGGCTTCGATCTGTTGTATATTTTACACTGGCAGCACATCATAATTTGAATTGGCCACAGTTCAAGTGCTTACTAGTCTCTGTGGCTAACAGCTCTTATATTAGACAGTGCAGATACAGACCACAATCCAGAAAATTTCCTCATGTCCCTTTCTAGTCTACCCTTCTCCCCACCCCAAGTCAACTGCTATGTTGATTTCTACCCTCACAGATAAATTCTGCCTAATCTTGAATTTCATAAAAATTAGATGTATAGACTTCTTGTGACTGGCTTCTTTCACCAAGCATGCTTTTGGGATCAGCCATCTTGCTGCAAGTGGCAGTGGTCCGTTCCTTTTTATCGCTGAATAGCATTCCGCTGTACAAATACAATACCCATTTGGGTTGTTTCCAAATATGCTATAATCAATAAAGCTGAAATGAACACTCTTGTACAAGTCTTTTTGTGGACATGTTTTCATTTAACTCAGGTAAGTATCTAGAAGTGGAAATGTTGGATCATAAGGTAGGTTTATGTTCATCTTTTTAAGAAACTGCCAAATACCCTCCCATAGTGGTTGTATCATTTTATATCCCTGACAGTAATGTATGAGATATCAAATTACTTCATACTTTCTGCAGTGGTTGGTATTGTCACTCTTTTTAAGATTAGTGATTTCATTGGTATATATGTTTCCCAACGACCAACAACGTTGACATTTTTCCACGTTTACTAGCCAATCATATGACGTCCTTTTTTGAAGAGTGGTTTGGAAAGAAGAAGGGAGAGTTGTTGCACAGACAAACTGAGATTACTTATATAAAGTTATTTGTGGGTTTCCCTGGTGGCGCAGTGGTTGAGAGTCCGCCTGCCGATGCAGGGGACACGGGTTCGTGCCCCGGTCCGGGAAGATCCCACATGCCGCGGAGCGGCTGGGCCCATGAGCCATGGCCGCTGAGCCTGTGCGTCCAGAGCGTGTGCTCCGCAACGGGAGAGGCCCCAACAGTGAGAGGCCCACGTACCGAAAAAAAAAAACAAAAAAAGTTATTTGTAACACTAAAATAAGGGATGCACTTGCAAGGACTACCTGGGTCAGGCAGATAGCGTAAATCTAAAAGCCAAGGAAAGTGCTGCAAATTAGAGTACACACTCCTCTGAAGGAGGCTGTTAAATGTTACTTAGTACCAAGGCCTCCATCCCACGTGGAAAAGCAGCCCAGGTTCTGTAAGATCTTCCTCTCTTATCAAGAGAGGGTAGATACCTGTATTTTTATTTTTAATTAATATTGGAATTAATATAAAGTATTAATCCTATGATAATCAAAGAATATAGGTCATAAGTTTTCAAACTCTGATTTATATAAATGTTAGGGGTTTATATAAAGACAAACATCCCTACTATGGTAAACATTAAACCATTCAGAATTGTTACTGATTACTGGTCAAAGATGATAACTATTAAGACAAGGACAGGCAATCTACCAATGACAGATGACAAAATCATTTCAAGTGGCAAGGCAACAATGGCCCAGAGACAGAAAGAAAAAGTTGGTTAAGGCAGCTCCTGTTTCCTCTTTCCCAGCTAGCTTCCTAAATGACAGAACACATTCTATGGTATTCTTATTCTTCAGTGACTATCCACATTATGTAATTGTAGTAAGAATGAAGGTAACAGCTAATCATACTTCAGTGGCAGTGCCTACCTAGGAGTATATGCATTATTTGGGGAGAGCAGAAGAAAAGATATATGCTGATGGGACATAAAACAGTACAGCTGCTTTGGAAAATAGGTTGGCAGCTACTAAAATGTTTAAACATAGAGTGATATGATCCAGCAATTTCACTCTTAGATATATACCCAAGAAAAATGAAATATATGTTCACATAAGAACTCGAACATGAATGTTCATAGCAGCATTATTCATAATAGCCAAAAAGTGGAAACAACCCAAATGTCCATCAACTGATGAATGGATAAATAAAATGTGGTGTAGGCATATAGTGCATTACTTACCTATAAAAAGGAATGAAATATTGATACATGCTATAACATGGATGAATCTTGAAAACATTATGCTAAGTAGAAAGCCAGTCACAGAGACTTCCCTCATGGTCCAGTGGTAAAGAATCCACTTTCCAATGCAGGGGACATGGGTTCGACCCCTGGTCAGGGAACTAAGGTCCCATATGCCACAGGGCAACTAAGCCAGAGCGCCACAACTAAGAAGCTCGCACACCTCAACTAGAGAGCCCGCATGCCACAAACTACAGAGACTGTGTGCCCTGGAGCCCGCACGCCACAACTAAAGAGAGAAAACCCACCACCACAACTAGAGGGAAGCCCGCACGCTGCAATGAAGAGACCACGCGCCACAACAAAAGATCCCACGTGCCGCAGCTAAGACCCGACACAGCCAAAAAAATTAATTAAATACTTTTTAAAAAGCCAGTCACAAAAGGCCACATATTGCATGACTTCGTTTACATGAAATGTCCAGAATAGACAAATCTATACAGACAGAAAATAGATTAGTGGCTCCCTATGGCTGGAGGTGGGGGGGGCATGGGGGTATGGAAAGTGTGAAGTTTCTTTTTGGGGTAATAAAAATGTTCTAAAAGTGATTGTGATGATGGATGCACAACTCAGAATATTCAAAAAGTGACTGAATTTTACGCTATAAATGGGTGAGTTGGATAGCATGTGAATTATATCTCAATACAACTGTTTTCATAAAAAGAAAGAAAAACCAAAGATACTAGTGATCCGTAGAGCCTCTTTCTTCTAGTCCTAAACATTCTTTCCCTCTGCCACCTGATGTTGCTGCTTAAAATTTAGAGAAGTATTCCTGTGATGTTTTATCTCTCCTCTGCACTATTTCTGAATTTCAAATATCAATACATTTAGTGTACTTAACACAATGCTCTCCCCTACTTAGGCTGTGAGCTCCTAGAAGGCTGAAAATGTCTCATAAATCTTTATATCCAGAGAGCCTTGCACAACCTGGCTTCAGTTTTCAGTATTTTTATTTTAAAGGTGATGCTTTTGGTGTCCTGCCTAGGGAATTCTTGCCCAACATGTGCGCTGCAGTGGACACAGGCTTGGGCGGAAGCTGTGCCATCTCCTTTTCCCTTGCTCTCCTCGCCACGTCTACTCATCAGAGAATGAATAAACGACAACTTGGCAGAACACTGCTGAAAGGCTGCCAACCCTTCTATTTGAACATCTTCTGGAACAGGCAACAAACTTTATGAAATTATGAGATAAACAAGATCCCTTTTACACTTACAACCCATAAACCCACAAAGCAAAACAATGACAACATTTTCTTAGAAGTGTAAAATAAAAAGTATGGATTTAAATATGATCTCTAGTCAACAAGATGAATTTCAAAAACGTCTTTTAAAAGCACTCATAATAACAATACATCAATGATTTAAGAATAAAATTAGTAAAAATATATATTTAACTTTTTACAACTTATACCTGAAAGTCTATAATGGATTAAACCACTTCCACCCCTCTTTAATTAATAGTTCTCCAAAGCCCCAAAGTGAAGCCTACATGGGACAAATTCACTGTGAGGAAAGAATATTCATTTTAGACCTTTTCTTTCCTTGTAATCTTTGGGTAAAAGGGACCCTGGGCTCCTGGTAACAAGCAGAATGATCATAACAAGAATAAAGGCTGCCCTAGACTCAATGAAGTGATGATATAACTGAATTGTTCTCTCTAGTAACAAATAATACTGCCAGAAACTTGGGTACAAATTGCTACATTACACCTTTCTCTTGCATGCTCGAGTAAACATGGAAAGTTACTTAAAAAGTAGGCTAACTATTTAATAAGATCATAAAAAATCCATAAAACTCTAAAATGTTTAGGGCAAGAAAATAATCCAAAAGAAAGGAAAAACTTTACATATATAATTAGTTCTTAGACTAATTATAAAGAGAGAAAAATGGGAAGCAAGTTTAAAATCCAATCTAAAATGAATTATTTGATTACATATGATACTTTCACTCAATGGAAAATAATTAAGCCATTAAAACCTGCAGCCACATCAAAAATCTTTCTAGTAAAATGTAAAGTAAATTGAGAAGATGGAAAGTGTAAAATATATATGTGTAAAGAAAATACAATGGGAAGGAAAATGGAAAAATCAAAATGGTTTTGTGAGACATTGATATGGGATACTTTCTTTTCATTATCCGAAGTAAATGTGATGCTATAAAAACCTAATGTCTTTAAAAGTAGGACAGAAGCATTTCAATACAGCTATAAAATATAAAATTTAACAATAACCCATAAAACACTAAAAATTAGTCTATTTTGCCTCAAATATCTTTTTCATTAGGATCTCTATGCAAAGCTTAAATAATTTAAAATCTTATGCATTAACATATTGCAAAGGAAACAGACAAGTACGAGGGAAAGAGCATAAATTTAATGCTCACAAAAAGATTTATCCATTTAATATCACAGCATGACAAGGTCAACTGAACACAAACATGACTAGCAAAAACATAGAGTGATAGTATATGCATTATATCTCAATAAAGCTGTGTTTAAAAAAAATAGTAATTAACACACAGTCTTTGAATTCAGGCACACCTGTGTTTGAATCCTGGCCCTACGACATTTTAGCTGGATGACTTTGGGCAATTTATTTAACCTCTGTCAGCCTCCCAGAAGAAAACAATACCTTATCACATAGTGAGCTTTTTTTCAGTAAGATTAAATCATATAATAAATATAACAATTGTAGTATATAGTGCTTACTATATAGAAAGCACTCAATGAATCAATAGATGCTTACTACTACTATTATTAAAATATCTCTGATAGTTTTCCAGCTGAAAGCACTCTGCTAATTTCACATAAAAACAAAGAAAATGTCATATGTGGACAAAATAGCTAAGTAAAACGTGTCTTTCTCTGATATTTCATATGGCTTGATAAGCTCTCTTTGTAGTAAAAGGCCCATAAAAGAGTTCACGATTTCCCAAGTATCCTTTACTTAGAAGCAAGAAGACAAAACTGTTTTACTAATCATTCCTATAGGAATGAAATGTAACTTGGCTGACCAGAGAAGTTAAAAGCAATGGAGAAGAGAATATGCAAAGGATCTGAATAGACATTGCTCCAAAAAGATACACAAGTGGCCAATAAACACAGGAAAAGATGCTCAATATCCCTAGTCATCAGGGAAATGCAAATCAAAGCCACATGAGATACCACTTCATACTCACTAGGAAGGCTACAGTTAGAAAAAGAAGCAGATAACAAGTGTTGCTGAGGATGGGGAGAAATTAGAACCTTCACTCGCTGCTGGTGTGAATCTAAAATGGCACAGCCACTTTGGAAAACAGTTCTGGAAGTTCCTTAAACAGTTAAACACAGACTAACCATATAATCCAGCAATTTTATTCCTGGTGTCTATCCCTCAAAAATGAAAACATATGTCCGTGCAATAGCCTGTACAAAAATATTCATAGCAGGATTATTCATAATAACCAGAAAGCAGCAAAAATCCACATGTCCATCAACGGATGAATGGATAAATAAAATGTAAGATAGTCATATTAAATATGATTCAACCATAAAAAGAAATGAAGTATTGATACATGCTATAACACCAATGAACCTTATAAATATGTTAAGTGAAAGAAGCCAGATACAAAAGACAATATATTGTCTTCATTCAGATGGAATGCATCCTTTCAATCTGTCACTGGAGACCATGATTAATGATTAAGCAGTAGTAATTGTAGGTTTAATCTGACCCTACCAAGGACAAATGAATTTCATGATGATGACTTTCAAAACTGAAGAGTCCATTGTCAACCTTAGGAAAAAGAGCTCAACTCATTATACAAAGGCAAGGATGGGAAAGCCCAGTAAAAGCTAATTTTGGATGGTTTTCCAACTAAGGTAAATATTTTCTTAAACATAGGGTTATTCAATTTACTCTTATTCTTTTTCGTTTTTAAAATTTCACTGTTTTAGGCTGTCTTTCTATATTCTTAATTATATTTGATAGTCAAGGATCTACAGAGAAATAGAGAAATCTCTTCCAAATGTTTCTGGGAAGAAGACTTATAACTATGCTGAATATTTTCATTCTTGAAACTCTTGGCAGCCATCAGTGCTTCACACATGATACCAATTAGAAGACAGAATAAATAGCTTCATAGAAGGCAGGCTGGCTTCCGTAGATAGCATGCTGGCAAAAAACCAAAAGATTAGCCCAAAATTACTAAATGTGGACTGGCAAGGGCCACCAAATTGAGTATATTTTACAACTTAAACACACATCACAGGACACAACAGCAGCAGCTCCACAAATAATGAATACACACACAAAAAGCTTGGAAAGGCTTAAGCAAGGTCCATCAAGGAGGACTAGATTATTTATACTTATTTAGATGAACATAAAGTTATTTATTACCAAACATAAAAAGGAATATTTTTATAACCAAAATTAACCGTGATGCAGTCAGTTTCAACAAATTCCACAACTCCAGACATTTGTAATATCTATAATGAAAACATGGTAAATAACACTTATTCACGACTAGTAAGCAACAATAAAATAGTGGGTTCATCCCCTAGACAAGAAAGAGAGATGAAAAAGAAGGGATAAAGAAATAAGTATTCTTTGTAATAAAAGGAAGTTAACTGATTACTGGTATTGGTTTTTGACTTATGAATGCCCATCTTATTACAAAAAGGATTTAAAGAGGCTAGTATCTATTTGTTAGAAGGACAATGTATTAAATTCTTATCTCATTTGCAATATTTCAGTTAAGTTTCTTAAAAGTGAATTTTGATAAAAATATTATAAGGGATTTGGATTTTATAACATTAAAAGAGAGAGGGGGTGGGAAGAGAGAAACACAATAAGAAAGAGAAATGCCTTTAACCAAGCAAAGGAAAGGAGTATTGGGGTACCAATTAAGACACAGGCTTTATTAAATAAAATACTTAGACATGATGCCTCAACTCCTCTAGAGGACAATGGAACATAAGAAGGTAGTTGCTATAGAATGAATGTTTGTACCCACCCCCCTAAATCCATATGTTGAAATCCTAATCCCCAAGGTGGTGGTATTAGGAGATAGGGTCTTTGGAAGGAGATTAGGTCATGAGGGTAGAGCCTTCATGCCAGGGATTATAAGCAGACTACAGAGAGCTATCTTGGCCCTCTGGCTATGTGAAATTACAGTGAGAAGACAGTTGTCTATAAGGAAGACAGCTGGCTATGAACCAGGAAGTAGGCCCTCACCAGACAGTGAAAGGGCCAGCGCCTTGATCATGGACTTCCCAGCCTCCAGAACTGTGAGAAATAAATAACTGATGTTAATAAGACACTCAGATTATGTTATTGTTATAGCCTCCTGAATGGATTCAGACTATAAGATAGTATGATAGTGGGTTCAGAATTATCTTTATGAGTAGTGGTTTGGATCGAGGGAATGGATTTGGGGCTACATATGCAACAATCCCAAGTGGTCTCCTTTAAATATAGAAAAAAGTACCAAAGCTTTAGCAGTGAAGGGTTAGGATACCATCTGGAAAAAGAAACTAAGTAACTAGGTCACTATCATATATTATGTGAGTTTTAGAGGAGAGATTAAAAAGACTACTTAGACCCTCCTTGAGGGCATTGACTATAACCAATTTTTCAGGAACAAGTCTGATATTTAAAGAACCCTACATGGGTAGACATTATGCTAGGTCTCTTTTGTTTGTAATCCCATTTTATCCTCATTTGAGGAAATAAGGCTCAAAGAGGTTAAGTAAATTAGTCAGAGGACACACAGCTAATAACTGGTATATAGGAGGTACATGGTATGTCTGCCTAAAAACAAAGATGCTTTCTACCACATCAGGCAACAATTTCTTATATCTCCAGTACTAACTACAGTTAATGATGATATCTTACGGAAGTGAAATGAGAAAAATCACTTCTTATGAGTTAATAAGCATCTATAGATAGCAGAGCCTTAGAATAGCAAAGGATGGGTGGAGAACATAATGGAATCACAGACAAAACGACCACTTCTTAGTGGTAATTAGGGAGAAAAACTTAATTTCTTAGGAAGAAAAACTTAATTTCTTAGGAAGAAAATCTTAATTTCAGAAACAAGTAGATTTCTGTTTGAAAAAAATAATAAAAAGGAAATACTCCCAAATGGTAGAATTATTTATTATGAAAGTAATATAATTATTAAAGTGATACTTTCCATTTCCAGATGACTGACTGTAGCAGTAAAAAACAAAAGTCCTTGATTATGTGAACTATTTCCCTGCTGTAATAGGACCCTACCATGAAACCCTAATAGCTTTGCCAACTACAGGGTACACAGTCTGAAAGACTATCCTTAGTACATATCACTTCCTAAACAGTAATGATGTTTACTGCCTGCTAAATAAATGTTTAGCCAAAAGAACATTATTCTCAAACCAAGACACTGAGCAGTTATCTAACCTCCTTCTGAGGTCTATTTTCCTCATCTATAAATGTTATAATCCCTATATTGAAGAGTTGTTGAGGAACAGAAATGAAAAGTGCTTACTTAGCACAAGGACATGATCATATATACACTAAATAGAGTCACTGCTTGTATGATTATATTATATTCATTATCATCATATCAACCATAATTACCAAAAGCTAAGAGAATTCTACTTAATCTCATTCACTAAAGAACAACAATTGTATAGGTATGTTTACTGCGTCAAAAGAAATTGGTTAGAAAGAATCAATCAAGATGGCAGAGTAGAAGGACATGGAACTCACCTCCCCCCATGAACACATAAAAAATACATCAACACGTGAAATAATTCTCACTGAAAACTAACTGGAAACTGGCAGAAAGATTCCTATACAACCAAGGATATAAGAAAGATCCACACAGAATCTGGAAAGGAAGAGAAGGGACCTGTGCCCCCTGGGAGGGGACTCAGAGGAAAAGCGAGATTACATAGGAGGAGACCCCTGCTGGGGAGCAGGCAGTGCAAGCCATAGATTGGGCGCCCCAGTCCTGGTGTCGGACACAGGGAAGACAAGCCCCCTTGGCTGGTTGTAGAGCTGTTGGAACTAACAGGAGGGCTGTGAAGAACATGCAAGGACTGGCTTGCTCCTGAGGCAGGGTGGCGAGGACAGATTGAGGATGGTTCCAGTGGCTGCCCAGTTTTCTGCAATTAGCCTAGCATACGCCTCAGCCTGAGCCAAGCAAATGCTCCAATCCCGCTTACTCTACCACACTAGAGAAAGGGCTGCCATCACCAGGGAGAGAGCTCATATCTTAGTACTGAGATGCAGAGGAAACTTGGAACTAGGGCAACATCTGAGCACAGTGTGGGCAGCCATTGCTGGCATTTACACAGGCACTGTATCAGGGGTAGTCTTGATCTCTGACGGAAGCCAGACTGCTGCACCCACACCCTGACACATGCCCAGTGCTAAAGGGAGCCCTGCTTACCCTGCAGCACAGCTTCTCAACAGGGCTGGGGTGGCAGAGGCTGGGGGTAGTAACTGGCTGTGAGGGACAGCAGAGACTCAGACACAGCTGGGGCTGTCATTATTGGTGCCTGCACAGGGGGCACATTAGAGGCAGCCTGGACCTCTGTGGCCAGCCCATCACATGCTGGCATGGGCCCCTCTTCCTCCAGCACTCCTCCTCTCTGGGGCAACGGTACAGTGTTGGGAGTGGGAGACAAACACATCTAAGGGAACAGAGACAGCTTGGACCCGAACCTCAGGGCTTCCACTCCATCAACTTTGGACCTGACCCTGCCCCCGATAGGGTGCTAATGGCCAATGAGCAGAGGGGAAGCCACACCTCACACTTGGCTCTGGCCCTGGTTCCTCCATCTCCAACCCTACTTCCTGCAAGATGATAACTGTCAGCATACCCTGAGGAAACGCATGGCTTTTATTCACATCAAATCCAGCTCTCCCACCAAAGGCACTGGGCACACACAGGCTGTAGAGAGACACTCCCACATAAGGACACCTCTTCAAGACTGCAATAGGTAACTGTTTCATCTAATTTCACAGAGACAGGGAAAGTTAAGCAAAGTAAGAAGACAGAGGAACTAGTCTTGACTGAAAGAGCAAGACAAAACCCCTGGGAAAATAAATAATGAAATAGAAATAAACACTTTACAAGATAAAGAATTCAAAGTATTAGTAATAAGAATGCTAACTAAATTAGGGGAAAGAATAGATGAACACAGTGAGAATTTTAACAAGGAACTAGAAAATATACAAAAAGAACCAATCAGAACTGAAGAATACAGTAACTGAAATGAAGAACTCACTGAATAGCAGACTATGTGATACAGAAGAACATAAATGATCTGGAAGATAGAATAATGGATATTACCCAATCAGAACAGCAAAAAGAAAAATAAATGTTAAAAAATGAGAACAGTTTAAGAGATTTCTGGAAAAACATGAAGCATACAACATTGGCATTATAGTGGTTTCAGAAGGACAGGGGAGAGAAAGGGGGTTGAAAATGTTTTTGATGAAATTATGGCTGAAAAAGTCCCAAACCTGAACAAGGAAACAGATATCCAGATACAGGAAGCACAGAGGGAATCCAAACAACATGAACCCAAAGAGACACACACCAAGATATATCATAACTAAAATGGCAAAAGTAGAAAATAAAGAGAATTTTTTTTTTGGCCATGCCACGTGTTAAGCAGGATCTTAGTTCCCAGACCAGGGATCAAACCCATGTCTCCGCAGTGGAATCTCAGAGTCTTAACCACTGGACTGCTAGGGAAGTCTGCAAAAAGAGAATTTTAAAGGCAGCAAGAGAAAAACAAAGAGTCATATACAAGGGAACCCCCATAAGGCTATCAGCTGATTACTCTGCAGAAACTTTGCAGGCCAGAGGGAGCAGCATGATATATTCAAAGTGCTTAAAGAGAAAAACCTGCAACCTAGGATACTCTACCCAGCAAGATTATCATTCAGAATTAAATTTGAAATAAAAACAAACTTCTCAGACAAGCAAAAACTAAAAAAATTCATCAATACTAAAGCTATCCTAAAGAAATGTTAAAAGGTCTTTTCTAAGTGTTAAAGAAAAAGCTATAATAAGAAGTAAAAATTTATAAGAAAGGAAAAATCCCACAATGAAAGGCAAATATATAGTAAGGACTGAGGATCAACCACTTAAATAAACTAGCGTGAAGATTAAAAGACAAAAAATTGTAAAAGCAGGGGCTTCCCTGGTGGCGCAGTGGTTGAGAGTCTGCCTGCCGATGCGGGGAACGCGGGTTCGTGCCCCGGTCTGGGAGGATCCCACATGCCGCGGAGCGGCTGGGCCCGTGAGCCATGGCCACTGAGCCTGCGCTTCCGGAGCCTGTGCTCTGCAGCGGGAGAGGCCACAACAGTGAGAGGCCCACGTACCACAAAAAAAATAAAATAAAAAAACAAACAAACAAAAATTGTAAAAGCAATTATAACTACAATTAAAAAAATGAAGATGTAAAATAGGACATCAAAAACACAAACTGTAGGGGAGGGGAGTAAAAACAGATGTATCTTTTAGAATATGTTTAAAATTAAATGACTACCAGTTAAAAATTAGATATGGTTATAGGTCAACATGAACCACAAATCAAAAACCTACAATAGATACCAAAAACCTAGAAAGAAACACAAGCATACTACTAAGGAAAATCATCAAACCATAAGGGAAGAAACAAACAGAAGAAGAAACGAACAGAGAAGAACTACAAAAACAACTGGAAAACAAGTAGTAAAATGGCAATAAGTATATACCCGTCAGTAATTACTTTAAATGTCAGTGGACTAAATGCTCCAATCAAAAGACATAGTGGCTGTTTGAATAAAAAATCAAAACCTGTCTATACACGGCTTACAACAGACTCACTTCAGAGCGACACACACAGAGTGAAAGTAAGGGGATAGAAAAAGATATTTCATGTAATCAGAAATGACAAGAAAGTGGGGGTAGCAATACTCATTTCAGACAAAATAGACTTTTAAAACAAAGTCTATAACAAAAGACAAAGAAGAGCATTATATAATGATAAAGGGATCAATACAAGAAGAGGATATTACACTCATTAACATATATGCACTCATACAGTGGGACCTAAATATACAAAGCAAATATTAACAGACATAAAGGGAGAAACTGACAAAAAACAATAATACTAGGGAACTTTCACATTCCACTTACATCAATGGACACATCACCTAGACAGAAAATCAATAAGGCAACCATAGTCTTAAATGACACAATAAACCAGATGGTTTAATAGATATCTACAGGACATTCCATCCCAAAACAGCAGAATACGCATTCTTTTCAAGTGCACCTGGAACATTTTCCAGAAGAGATCAAATGCTGGCCACAAAACAAGTCACAACCAATTCAAGAGGATATAAATTATATCAAGCATTTTTTCCAATCACAGTGGTATGAAACTAGAAATTACAGAAAGAAAACTGGGAAAATAACAAACACCTGGAGACTAAACAACATGCTACTAAAAACCAACAGTCAATGAAGAAATCAAAGAGGAAATCAGAAAATACCTTGAGACAACTGAATATGGAAACACAATTTTCCAAAATCTATGGGATGCAGCAAAAGCACTTCTAAGAGGGAAGTTTATAGTGACACAGGCCCTCCTCAAAAAACCAAGAAAAATCTCAAATAAACAACTTAACATACCACCTAAAGGAATTAGAAAAAGAAGAACTAACAAAGCCCAAAGTCACCAGAAGGAAGGAAATAATAAAGATCAAAGAGGAAATAAATAAAATAGAGACCTAAAAACAAAAAAAAAAGATCAATGAAACCAAGGGCTGGTTTTTTGAAAAGATGAGCAAAACTGATAAACTTTAGCCAGGCACATCAAGAAGAAATGAGAGAGGAAAAAAAATAAACAAAATAAGAATTGAAGAGGAGAAATAACAACCGATACCACAGAGATACAAAAAATCATAAGAGAATACTACAAATAGTTATATGTCAACAAATTGAACAACCTAGAAGAAATGAACAAATTTCTAGAAACATGCAAGCTGCTAAGGCTGAATCAGAAAGAAACAGACAATCTGAACAGACTGATCACTAGTAGTGAAATTGAATTTATAATTAAAAAAAAAAATTCCCAGCGAAGTCCAGCATCAGACAGCTTCACAAGGGAATTCTACCAAACATATAAAGAAGAGTTAATACCTATCCTTCTCAAACTATTCCAAAAAACTGAAGAGGATGGAACACTCACAAATTCATTCTATGAGGCCACCATTACACTAATACCAAAACCAGAAAAAGACATCCCCCCCAAAAAAATTTCAGGCCAATATCTTTGATGAATATAGACACAAAACTCCTCAAAAAAATATTAGCAAACTGAATCCACTGATACATAAAAAGGATCATACACCATGATCAAGTGGGATTTATTTCAGGGATGCAAGAATAATTCAATATTCGCAAATCAATGTGGAACACAACATTAACAAAGAGAAGGATAAAAATCATGTGACCGGGGGCAGAGTCAAAATGATGGGGGAGGAGGATGCGGAGTTCGTGTACCCTCAAAACTAGGGCATCTACCAGGTGCTGGTGGGGGAGCTCAGACACCTAAGGGGATGGGAGGAATGCCTGCGCAACCAGGTAGGATGTGGGAGGGAAGAAGGCGGGGGAGGAAAAGTGGAGGTGGGATGGGACCAGCACGCCTGAGGGGTGGCTGGGGGAGGAGAGGGGTTCCCACAGTCAGAGGGGCCCACTCAGGGCGATGGGATCAGCAGGGATGGAGAGAGACCTTTGGGGAATTGGGGGATCAGAGGGGAATGCAGCCAGCATCTCCCCAACTTGCTCAGGCCCCAGGAAGCCTGCTGGGGTCCCAGGCTTGAACCTCTGCCCTCCAGGGCCCCTCCAGCTGGGCGGGTCCTGAGGACATGGGAGGGAAAGTGGGGAGGAAAAGTGGAGGTGGGACGGGGCCAGCCCCTGAGGGGCAGCTGTGGGATAGGAGGGATTCCCATGCTTGAGGGGCCCACTCCCAGTGAGGGGATCAGTGGGGATCAGGAGAGACCTTCGGGGGATAGGAGGGGAACACGGCCAGCATGTCCCCTGCCAGCTCAGACCCCAGCAAGAATGCTGGAATCCTGGGCCTGAACCTCCACCCTCTGGGGCTTCCTCTGGCTGCATGAGTCCTGAGCCTAAGGCCCGCCTCCCAAAGGCCTCTTCCAGCCAGGCAGGTCCTGACATTAAGCCCCAACCGCCCAAGGCTTCTACCAGCCTTTTTTTTTTTTCTGCCGAGGTTCTGTTTTGCATTGTTGTTGCTTCATTTTTATTTTTCTAACATATTTTTATTTTTCTAACTTTAGTTTTTATTCTTTCTTTTTGTTCTGCTCCTTTTGGTTTGTTACATCTCTTTTTTTCTTTTTTTGCTGCACCACATGGCTTGCAGGGTCTTGGTTCTCAGGCCAGACGTTGGGCCAGAGCTCCAGTGGTGGGAGCACCGAGTCCAAGCCACTGGAATGACGGAGAACTACAGGCCCAAGGGAATATTAATCGGTGTGAGCTTTCTCAGAGGTCCTCATCTTGACACCAAGACCTGGCTCCACCCAACTGCCTGCAAACTCCAGTGCTGAAAGCCTAACAGCAAACAACCAGCCAGACAGGAACACAGCCACACCCATCAAAAAAAATGGGATGACAAAAAAATATAGTACAGACAAAGGAGCAAGATAAATCCCACAAGACCAAATAAATGAAGAGGAAATAGGGAACCTACCTGAAAAAGAATTCAGAGTAACCATAGTAGATGATGATACAGAATCTTGGAAATAGAATGGAGGCACGGATTGAGAAAATACAAAAATTGTTTAACAAGGACCTAGAAGAACTAAAGAACAAGCAAACTGTGATGAACAACACAATAACTGAAATGAAAAATACACTAGAAGGAATCGATAACAGAAAAACTGAGGCAGAAGAACGAATAAGTGAGCTGGAAGATACGGTGCGAATAACTGCCAAAGAGAAGAATAAAGAAAAAAGAATGAAAAGAAATGAGGACAGCCTCAGAGACCTGTGGGACAACACTGAATGCACCAACATTCGAATTATAGGGGTCCCAGAACAAGAAGAGAAAGAGAAAGAGTCTGAGAAAACATCTGAAGATATTACATTCGAAAACTTCCCTAACATGGGAAAGGGAAAAGCCACACAAGTCCAGGAAGCACAGAGAGTCTCATACAAGATAAACCCAAGAAGAAACACACCAGGACACATAATAATCAAACTACCAAAATTTAATTGAAAGAAAAAATATTAAAAGCAGCAAGGGAAAAGCAACAAATAACACACAAAGGAATCCCCATAAGGTCATCAGCAGATTTTTCAGCAGAAATTCTGCAGGCCAAAAGGGAGTGGCAAGATATATTTAAAGTGATGAAAGGGAAAAAACTACAACCAAGATTACTCTACCCGGCAAGGATCTCATTCAGATTCGACAGAGAAACCAAAAGCTTTACAGACAAGCAAAAGCTAAGAAAATTCAGCACCACCAAACCAGCTTTACAACAATTGCTAAAGGAACTTCTCTACACAGGAAACACAAAAGAAGAAAAAGACCCACAAAAACAAACCTAAATCAATTAAGAAAATGGTAATAGGAACATACATATTGATAATAACCTTAAATGTAAATGGATGAAATGCTCCAACCAAAAGACACAGACTGGCTGAATGGATACAAAAACAAGACCCGTATATATGTTGCCTACAAGAGACCAACTTCAGAACCAGGGACACATACAGACTGAAAGTGAGGGAATGGAAAAAGACATTCCATGCAAACAGAAATCAAAAGAAAGCTGGAGTAGCAATACTCGTATCAGATAAAAAAGACTTTAAAATAAAGAATGTTACAAGAGACAAGCAAGGACACTACATAATGATCAAGGGATCAATCCAAGAAAAAGATATAACAATTATAAATATTTATGCACCCAACATAGGACCGCCTCAATAGATAAGGCAAATGCTAACAGCCATAAAAGGAGAAATTGACATGAACACAATAATAGTGGAGGACTTTAACACCCCACTACCACCAATGGACAGATCATCCAGACAGAAAATTAATAAGGAAACACAAGCTATAAAGGACACAACAGACCAAATAGACTTAATTGATACTTACAGGACATTCCACCGGAAAGTGGCGGAATACACTTCATACTTAAGTGCACACGGAACATTCTCCAGGACAGATCACATCCTGGGTCACAAATCAAGCCTCAGTAAATTTAAGAAAATTGAAATCGTTTCAAGTATCTTTTCCGACCAACACTATGAGATTAAAAATCAATTCCAGGAAAAAAAACTGTAAAAAAATACAGACACACTGAGGCTAAACAATACACTACTAAATAACCAAGAGATCACTGAAGAAATCAAAGAGGAAATAAAAAAATCTATAGAAACAAGGGACAATGAAAACATGACGATCCAAAACCTACGGGATGCAACAAAAGCAGTACTAAGAGAGAAGTTTATAGCAATACAATCCTACCTCAAGAAACAAGAAAAATCTAAAATAAACAATCTAACCTTACACCTAAACCAAGAAGACAAAGAAGAACAAACAAAACCCAAAATTGGTAGGAGGAAAGAAATCATAAAAATCAAAGCAGAAATAAATGAAATAGAAACAAAGAAAACAATAGCAAAAATCAATGAAACTAAAAGCTGGTTCTTTGAGAAGATAAACAAAATTGATAAACCATTAACCAGACCAGTCAAGAAAAAAAAGGGAGAGGACACAAATCAATAAAATTAGACATGAAAAAGGAGAAATTACAACTGACACCGCGGAAATACAAAGAATCATAACAGACGACTACAAGCAACTATATGCCAATAAAATGGACAACCTGGAAGAAATGGGCAAATTCCTGGAAAGATACAATCTTCCAAGACTGAATCAGGAAGAAACAGAAACCATAAACAGACCAGTCACAAGTAATAAAATTGAAATCGTGATTAAAAATCTTCCAACAAACAAAAGTCCAGGACCAGATGGCTTCACAGGCGAATCTATCAAACATTTAGAGAAGAGCTAACACCTATTCTTCTCAAACTCTTCCAAAAAATTGCGGAAGAAAGAACACTCCCAAACTCATTCTACGAGGCAACTATCACTCTGATACCAAAACCAGACAAAGACATCACAAAAATAGAAAATTACAGAACAATATCACTGATGAACATAGACACAAAAATCCTCAACAAAATACTAGCAAACAGAATCCAACAATACATTTAAAGGATCGTACACCATGATCGAGTGGGATTTATCCCAGGGATGCAAGGATTCTTCAATATATGCAAATCAATCAATGTGAATCACCATATTAACAAATTAAAGAATAAAATCCATATGATCATCTCAGTAGATTCAGAAAAAGCTTTTGACAAAATTCAGCACCCATTTATGATACACACTCTCCAGAAAGCGGGCATAGAGGGAAACTACCTGAACATAATAAAGGCCATACACAACAAAACCAAAGCAAACATCATTCTGAATGGTGAAAAAATGAAAGAATTTCCTCTAAGATCAGGAACAAGACAAGGATGTCTACTCTCGCCACTATTATTCAACATAGTTTTGGCAGTCCTGGCCACGGCCATCAGAGAAGAAATTTTAAAAATCCAAATTTATAGGGCTTCCCTGGTAGCACAGTGGTTGGGAGTCCGCCTGCCGATGCAGGGGACACAGGTTAATGCCCCAGTCCGGGCAGATCCCACATGCCGCAGAGCGGCTGAGCCCGTGAGCCATGGCCACTGAGCCTGCGCATCCGGAGCCTGTGCTCCGCAACGGGAGAGGCCACAACAGTGAGAGGCCCACGTACCGCAAAAAAAAACAAAAAGCAAAAAAAACAAAAAGCAAAAATCCAAATTTATATATAAAACACTGATGAAAGAAATCAAAGATGACACAAACAGATGGAAAGATATACCATGTTTTTGGATTGGAAGAATCAATATTGTGAAAATGACTGTACTATCAAAAATAATCTGCAGATTCAATGCAATCCCTATCAAATTACCAATGGCATTTTTCATAGAATTAGAACAAAAAATTTTACAATTTGTATGGAAACACAAAAGACCCCGAATAGCCAAAGCAATCTTGAGAAACAAAAACGGAGCTGGAGGAATCAAGCTCCCTGACTTCAGACTACACTACAAAGCTACAGTAATCAAAATAGTATGGTACTGGCACAAAAACAGAAGTATAGATCAATGGTGCAGGATAGAAAGCCTAGATATAAACCCACGCACCTATGGTCACCTAATCTGTGACAAAGGAGGTAAGAATATACAATGAAGAAAAGACAGTATTTTCAATAAGTGGTGCTGGAAAAACTGGACAGCTACATGTAAAAGAATAAAATTAGAACACTCCCTAACACCATACACAAAAATAAAATCAAATGGATTAAAGACCTAAATGTAAGAGCAGACACTATAAAACTCTTAGAGGAAAACATAGGAAAAACACTCTTGACATAAACCGCAACAAGATCTTCTTTGACCCACCTCCTAGAGTAATGAAAAGAAAAACAAAAATAAACAAACAGGACCTAATGGAACTTAAAAGCTTTTTCACAGCAAAGAAAACCATAAATGAGATGAAAAGACAACCCTCAGAATGGGAGAAAATATTTGCAAACAAAGCAACTGATGAGAGATTAATCTCCAAAATACACAAACAGCTCATGCACCTCAACATCAAAAAAACAAACAACCCAATCGAAAAATGGGTGAAAGACCTAAATAGACATTTCTCCAAAGAAGACATACAGATGGCCAAGAGGCACATGAAAAGATGCTCAATATCACTAATTATTAGAGAAATGGAAACTGAAATTACAATGAGGTATCACCTCACACTGTTCAGAATGGCCATCATCAAAAATCTACAAACAATGAGGGTGTGGACAAAAGGGAACCTCTCTTGCACTGTTGGTGGGAATGTAAATTGATACAGCCACTATGTAGAGCAGTACGGAGGTTCCTTAGAAAACAAAAAATAGAACTACCATATGACCCAGCAATCCCACTACTGGGCATATACCCTGAGAAAACCATAATTCAAAAAGTCATGTACCACAATGTTCACTGCAGCCCTATTTACAATAGCCAGGACATGGAAGCAACATAAATGTCCATCAACAGATGAATGGACAAAGAAGATATGGTACATATATACAATGGAATATTACTCAGATATAAAAAGGAATGAAAATGGGTCATTTGTAGAGATGTGGATGGACCCAGAGTCTGTCATACAGAGTGATGTAAATCAGAAAGAGAAAAACAAATATCGTATATTAATGCATATATGTGGAACCTAGAAAAATGATACAGATTAACCATTTTGTAGGGCAGGAATAGAGATGCAGTGGTAGAGATCAGACATGTGGACACAGGAATGGATGGTGGGATGAATTGGGAGATTAGGATTGACATATATACACTACCATGTGTAAAATAGACAGCTAGTGGGAACCTGCTGTATAGCACTGGGAGCTCAGCTCGGTTCTCCGTGGTGACCTAGATGGATAGGATGGGGTTGGGGGAGGCCCAAGAGGGAGAGAATATATGTATACATATAGTTGATTCACTTTATTGTACAGCAGAAACTAACACAACATTTTAAAGCAACTATACCCCAATTTTTAAAAAAAAAATCACATGATCATCTCTATAGACACAGAAAAAGCATGTGACAAAATTCAATATCCATTCATGATAGAAAATTTTATCAAAGTTCGTGTAAAAGGAACATATCTGCTCATAATAAAGACCAGTTATTATAAACCCACAGCTAACATCACACTCAGTGGTGAAATGATGAAAAGCTGACAGAATTTCCTCTAAATTAACAGATGAATAGATAAAGAAGATGTGTGTGTGTGTGTGTGTGTGTGTGTGTATTCCAAATATACATAATGGAATATTACTCAGCCATAAAAAGGAATGAAATTCTGCAATTTGCAACAATGTGTATGAACCTAGAGAATATTATGCCTAGTAAAATAAGTCAGATACAGAAAGATAAATACTCTGTTATCACTTATATGTGGAATCTAGAAGATAAAACAAATGACTGTATATAACGAAACAGAAACAGACTCACAGATACAGAGAACAAAGTAGTGGTTACCAGTGGGGAGAAGGAAGGGAGGAGGGGGGACGTAGGGCTATGGTATTAAGAGACACAAAATACTATGCATAAAATAAATAAGCAACAAGGATATATTATACAGCACAGGGAAATATAGCCATTATTTTTTAATAACTTAAAGGGAGTATAATCTATAAAAGTATTGAATTAATATGTTGTACACCTGAAACTCATATGATATTATAAATCAAATATATTTCCATTAAAAAACAATAATAAAGCAGCTTACAAGGCTGCATAAAAAAATTTTTTTTACATAAAAAACTTTTGTTAGGTCGATGAATGATCTTTGATGTAATTACTACATTTCTCCAAAAGATTAAAGATTTCTTCTGCTGTGCTACAGTTTTGGGAGCAGTCTGAAGTTCAGAAGATGATTTAGAGACTCGGTTCTAATATCGGTCCATCCTACCCACTCTGATCATTAGGAAAGAAAGGATCCTTTGCCAATCTTCAAGCCAACAAAAGTTTTTTTGCTGGCTATAAAACTGCCACTGGCCCATGCCGATTTCCTTACCTCTTCTGCTTCTAAGGCTCTCAAATTATAAAACCGAGAAGCAAATATACTCAAGAGTTCTCCTATAAGCATACTTCTCCTTCTATATTAACAAAAATAAATAACGAGGAAGAATCTAAAATCTGGTTTTCTTTAGCCTCTAGAAAATGTCTACATGTTTCAAGACTTCCCTCTACAAAGAATTTGTAAAGTAGACTGTCTTATTTCACTCTTCTGAACAAAAGTCTCCTACATCCTTGTAACTACAATGCCTTGTAAATTATTTTCTTCCAAATTATACAAAACAACTCAAAAAAGCCCACCTCAGCCTGGCAGAGTGCATGAAGACCTTGTAACACCAAGGCTGCTGGAGTAGCCTGGTCAGGCTTGGTGCATTCATTCAACATCTGGGAAATAGCTGCCAACATATCTGCACCGTGCTGATACGGCCTACAAAAAACGACAGTTTAGACACAAGATTAAAGCCAAAGAACTATATTACTACTCCAAGGTCTTTTGCCTGAACAAAAACATTAATGCTTTTCTTTACTCTTGTGCCTATCAAACGTTGACCCTCAACTAAGAATACCATATGCTTTTGTTCAAAGATCTGCATCTTTATCATTTCTGCTGTAACTTCAGGCTCATTTTTGGTATTATTACCCAAAAAAGAAGACACTCCTTAACAAATTTTATTCTCCCTGAATCACAAAACCTATTGTCTGAATCGACAAAAACTCAAGTCTATAATAATAGTGAAAAGAACTGACTTACCTTATTGAGATCATCAGTAAACCCAGGGATTTGAGATCAGAAGATGATTGGTCATAGCAGTATTACAAACTAAGGTGGGTATGCCTATCACAATAACGACGATAATGATGATAAAATCATAATAATATGAGTTATAACTGACTGAGCACTTACTTCATGCCAGGTACTGTGCTGGATTCACTCACTCATCCTCCTCTCCTTCCTCTATCCCACATATATTGTGCTACCCCCAGAATGCTTTTAACTTCATAAAGAAATGCTCAGGTCTGCATTCGTTGTAACCCCTCAGCGATATAATACTTCTTTCTATTTAACAAAATATCAATTGAAAAAATTGCCTGACTGAATTCTATTGCTTCACTGTCCGCCAAATGGAAATCATTTAACAAAACTGGAAAAATTTGACGGATCTCGAGATGGTAACTGAAAGGTTCACTGAATAAGTTTTCAACAGACTCTGATCTGATCTGATGTTTAACGTCTCCTGAGCCTCATCTTTAAGTATGTAAAATTAAAATGTCGGCTATCATCTCTAAATTTTTTCCATGCCAATACGTCAAGAGAATCTAAACTCTTAGGTCTTGGGTTAACACGTGTGTAACTTTTAGACTAAGATGTTTTTTGTGTTGCCAAAAGGCTGAAGCTTAGAAAAGAGGCAGAACTGCTGAGGCTTAAATACAGTCTGATCCAAGATTTTACTTGAAACGGAAATCATCCACATTATCAGCATCTGGGCCAACCCATTCACTGCACAGCTTCAGGAAGTACCATTCACAGTGTCATCATTGACAAAAGTAGAATGATGCTCCAAGAATTCTACAGTGCAGTGGCTCAATCAATATATGAAACTGCAGGATTATAACTCATTTCAAATGTATCAAATCTATTTCCTCTCTAAGATTTTGGCCTTACCCTAATTCAAGAAAATAGAAATCTGGCAAGGTGGAGCTTTGCTTAGTGTTATTTCAGTCTTGTCACCTCCTGCCTAGTTATTAACCCATAACCTAGAATAGCAGAGTCATCTCCCTAACATCTTCATGTCTTCCTAAAGCATACACAGGAATTCAAGGTCATTTCCCTCCTTGTAATAATTCCTAATAATTAATTCCATTCAATGAGTTACAAATAAGGCCTTCTCTATTAGAACATCTTATAAAAATCAGCATAACATAGGGAGAATATAAGAAAGAATTTGACTGATAATCCACTGCTTAGGTTTCAGGAATTTATATATAGAAAAATAGAAAATGTAACATCATATGTTTTATCACAACATTAAATTATTACACAGAAAAGGATATATAAATAGCCTCTAAACCTAGATATAAGTCTAGACCTGAAAAGACATGCCTGCTACTCAAAGCTATTGTCTGATGTTACTAAATTTTACAATCAGACAATTTGACTTTAATATTCATTTATTCTTATTCAAACATCCTCTGCCTATCTTTCCTTGCTTCTTGCTTGCAATAAAAAAATTAAATGCAAAATAATATATCATGATATACATTCCCAAAGGTCAAGCATGTCTTACCTTTGCTTACATATATCTCTGATCGATGCTGCTTTAGCTATCAGTTTCTCCCATTGGACCTCCTTGCCCACAGACAGAGAGGGCACATCGGACATGGCCATGAAACGCTGCAGTTCAGGATAGACACGATCCTAAAAAGGCAATTTTACAAAAAAGGTAATTCCACAACTTGAGTTGAATAATAATTGTCTCCTTTTATGCAGCATTTTCACATCTAAATCTTACATCTGCATTGCAAATTATAATGTGTTTCATCTAATCAGAAAAAAAAGAATGCTGTTATGATTGCTGGGGATTTTCTTACAGATCCATGTACTGTTCATTTCATAAAACAAGAAAAAAGTGGCAAAATCTCTAATTACAAAGGCTCTAATCACTTATATTTCTATCACTTTTTCCACACAAATGGATAAATAAATTTCAGAATTAAGGAAATAAGATTATTTTCTATTCTCAATTTCTGAGAGTCAATCACAACTGACCACATTATAGATCAAAAGTACACTAAATCAAAATTTCTCAATGCAATCATTGATGTCACTCACTAGTATTACTATATCAAAGAAGTGTCATGCATAATGACAAAATTACCTTTCTTCAGTGAAAGGGACATGCTTACTACTCATACAAGTGTATATCTGAGCTTACCTGTTTTTCCCACAAAGAAGTCAACAAGCGCAAAGTGACAGCTTTTAGTTGCGGAGTGGTTCCAAGAAGTTGAATTACTCGTAGAATTTGTCCTATGCACACCTAGCAAACATTGAAGAAACTTTGGTTTCATAAATGCAAATGTGGATAACCCCAAGGTTACCAAAGGAACTTAAAAACCTCTCATTATAAAATAAAGACTGAAACGGAAGCTTACTACAGTATTACCCATCTCCTCAGAGGTTGGAGATAGCTTTGGGAGGAGCTAGTTAGCAATTCTGGGGGCATAAAGACCCAATCTCAGACAACAGCCAATGGGAAAACTTGATGAAAATGATTTTTAAAAATTAATTCTTAAATATTGTAACAAAAATGTTTGGCCCAACAAGGGAAGCAGTGATCAAGGCAAAATTAAAGGGTCAAAATTTCACATGACAACAAACAAAATTCATGTCTCACTTTCTTTTTGCCCCAAAGTAAGTCGCTTAATATACAAACCTTGTGAACACCAAGTGTAGGCAAAGTATACAAGATATCATTGTATAACACAGGTTCCAGTGGTCTTCCTAATTTGAACATCAAAACTGGAATCAGATTTGGTACCTAAAATGAATTTAAAGAACGTATAAATTATGCCTTTTAAAAGAAATCAATCGATAAAGCAATATTTCATTTTTCTCCAAATGAATACTATGAATACTATGAATTACTATGAATACTATGAATACTATGAATACTATGAATTAAAAGCCTAAAAAAATGTCAGTTAGCCATTTGTTATTAATGGTAATTTCAAAGTACTGCTAATATTCTATCTCTTTTATAATTACCTGTGAGCCCTTGTTCTATCCCTTTATACACATATACATATTACAGGGGTTTCTTGGTGTTAAAAAAATGCTTTTCTTAAACAACTATGACATAAACGCTCAGCAATACAAAAATAATTAATACATATCCTGCCCTAAAGAAGCTTACAGTTCTAATGAGTAGCATAGTGAAATATTCAATGGTTATTCCAATGTAAAATAATTAAAACCAATTGTAATATGGGGGGGGGTTAATGGACAAAAATTTCCCTCCACGTTCATACTTCAATCCCTATGCATGACACAATAAAATAAGAAGAGCAAAATCATTTGTGGATCAAAAGACTTAATATTGTTAAAATGGTACTATTTCCCAAATACATCTACATATTCAATGCAATCCCTATCAAAATCCCAGGTAGCCTCTTTGCCAAAATTCAGAAATTGATCCTAAAATTCATTTGAAAACAAGTGATCCTGAAAAGCCAAAACAATCTTCAAAAGGAGCAAAATTTGAAGATTCAACCTTCCCAAATTCAAAATTTATTACAAAGTTACAGCAGTCAAAATAGTGTGGTACTGACGTGAGGATATAAATATAGATCAATGAAATAGAACTCACAGTCTAGAAATAAATCGTTACATTTAAGTCAATTGATTTTAGACAGAAAGGCCAAGAAAATACAATGCAGAAAGAAGAGTATCTTTGAAAAATGGTGTTTGATTTTTGACAACTGTATTTCCACATGCAAAAGAATTAATTTGGACCCCTTCCTCACACCACATGTAAAAATTAACTCAAAATAGATTTCAGGCCTGAATGTAGGAGCAAAAACTGTAAAGCTCTTAAAGAAAATATAGGAGTAAATCTTTGTGACCTTGAGTTAGGCAAAGCCTTCTTAGATATGACACCAAAAGTATGAGCAACAAAAGAAAACAAAACATTTCATCAAATTAAAAATATTTGTCCTTCAAAAGACGCTATAAAGAAAATGAAAAGAACAACCCACAGAACGGAAGAAAATATTTGCAAATCATATATCTAATGAGGAACTTACATCCAGAATATATGAAGAATTCGTACAACTCCATAATAAAGGACAAATGACTCAATTTTAAAAGAGCAAAGGATCTAAAGAGATACTTCTCCAAAGAAGATAAAAAAATGGCCCAAAAAAAACATGAAAAGATACTCAATCAGCATTAGCCATGACATAAATGCAAATCAAAATCAAATGATGCATGACTTCATACCCAATAGGATGGCTTGAAACCACATTAAGTGTTAGCAAGGATGTGGAGAAATTGGGACCTTCATACACTGCCAGTGGGAAAGTGAAATGGTGCAGCCCCTTTGGAAAACAGTCTGACAGTTTCTCAACTGGTTAAACAGAATTACCATATGATCTAGTAACTGTACTCCTAAGTACCTACCCAAGAGAAATTAAAACATACATCCACACGAAAACTTACATGTGAATGTTCACAGAGGTATAATTAATAATAGCCAAACAGTGGAAACAACCCAAATATCCATCAACTGATGAAGGGATAAATAAAATACAGCATATCCATATGATAGAATATTATTCTGCCATGAAAAAGTAATCAACATGGATGAACCATGAAAACATCGAGTGAAGTAAAAGAAGCCAGTCACAAAAGACCACATATTATATGATCCATTTATATGAAATGTCCAGAATAGGCAAATCTACAGAGACAGAAAGTAATTGCTTAGGATCGGGAAGGTATAGGAGAAAATGGGGAGTGACTGCTAATGGGTACAATGTTTCTTTTGGTGGTGATGAAAATGTTCTTAAATTATCTGTCATTACGGTTGCACAATTCTGTGAATATACTAAAAGTCACTTTGTACACTTTGAATGAATTAATTAAATGGCATGTGAGTTATATATTATAAATATATATAAAATATATTTATATGTATATTTTATTATTTTTAATAAATATATAAAACTACATTTTAAAATCATTAAGTGAACACCTATTATGAGCAAGGATCTCTACTTGATGGCACAGAATGCAATGCCAAAAAAATTTTATTTTCCTTATAGTGCATTTGACAAGTTTGTTACCCAGAAATTGATAAATTTCCTCTATCTGCTGTAGTCTTAGAAAACTTGTTCCTTCTAAGCTTAGAAGACATCTATTTTAATTCAGTCTCAAGAAGGAAAAAAAAAATCCTCCTAACCCTACCAACAATAAAGTGACAGTTAAACACTGACTCATTAATGGGCCTGACCATCACATACCACAGCGGCATTTGGAGCTACACATGTAATGGCTACAGACACACAACACACAGGCAGAAGTTATGATGTTTTTAACAACTGCTGGGGCTCTATTGGAACAGAAGTTCCAGCACCCTCACCTTGAGCAAACGAAAGGAAACAAATTTTTGAATTGGCTTTTTAACTCCCCATTTTAATTAAAAAAGGTTATCTTAGATTGCACTGCACAGGCCTCAATGAATTACTCCTTCTGGGAAGATCTCTACCAAGACAGTTTGACAGATTCTTAGTTCTGAGAAGGGCAATCAGTACATACAGTGGCATTTTACAAAACAGTGTATTAATTATATGGCTTTTAACAAATGTTTAAATTATATTGTCAGGAAAGAAATAAAGTATTCTACTTATGCTAAAGAGTACACCTCCTTCATGATCCTCAGACCTAAAGAAGTATGTAAGGGTGTTTAGTTTTCTCTGGTAAGTTCAGAAATTAAAAAACAAAGTGGGAAATTTTTACAGCAAATAATCTTAGATCTTGAGGCTATTCTAGTTCATATTAAATTCTCAAATCAATGGAAAAAGAAAATAGGTGTTATTTCATTAGGAAAACATAGATATAGATATATATGTGTGGAAACCATTTTTTGCATAAAGTCTGAGCTGTTGTTTTCCAAATGAAAAGACATATGTGTATTTATTGATTTACTTGAGATGTCATTATGGGCTCTTGATTCCTCTGCTCTTGAGTCTTCTATTCTCTGGAAGCAAAAAATGCAGAGAATGAATACTCTGCCTTTACCTTAAATTTAAAATAAGCTGGCAAGTGCCCTATAATTCACTGTCTCAAGACCTCCTGGTTTCATAAAACTCAATGTTTTCTCTCCCTCCTTCAGAATTCAAGTCCTTGATTTAAAAAATTTGATTTCAAATGATGGAATCATTAAGGAAACCCCTCCCATAAGACTATCAGCAGGTTTCTCAGCAGAAATCTTGTAGGCCAGATGGGCATGCAGAATGATATATTCAAAGTGCAAACAATCAAACAAAAAAACCCAGCCAACTAAGAATACTATATCTAGCAAAACTTTCTTTCAAAAATGTAGGAGAAATACTTTTCTAGATAAACAAAAGCGAGGGAGTTCATTCACTAGGCCTCCCTTACAAGAAATGCTAAAGGAAGTCCTTCAAGTTGAAAGGAAAGAACATTAGATTGCAACATAAAAATATATAAAAGTATAAAGCTCAGTGATAAAGGTAAATGTATAGAAAAATATAGAATACTGTAATATGTCACTTTTAATACTAGAATAGGAGATAAAGACATAAATATAAATAGCTAACTATAAAGATATGTTAATAGATACACAACATAAAAAGATGTAAGTTGTGACATCAATACCATAAAGTATGGGGGGGGGTTGAAAAAGTAGAACTTTTACATGCAATTAAAGTTAAGTTATTACGAGCTTAAAATAGGCTATTATACATGTAAGGTCTTTTCAGTTAAGTGCCATGGTAACCACAAAGAAAATACCTATAGAAGATACATAAAAGATAATGAGTAAGGAATCAAAGTATTTCACTACAAAAACATCAACAAAACACCAGGACTGAAAGAGAGGAAAAGAGGGACACAACAGCTATAATTCAGACAAAAACCAGTTAACAAAACGGCAATATTACGTCCTTCCTGATCTAGAATTACTTTAAATGTAAATGGATTAAACTCCCCAATCAAAAGACAGAGTGGCTAAAAGTTAAAAGACAAGATACAACTAAATGCTGTCTACAAGAGATTTACTTTATATTTCAGGACACACATAGGCTAAAAATAAAATGACAAAAAAAGATACTCTATGCAAATAGTAACCTCTAAAAGAAAGCAAGGATAGCATAACTTATACCATGCAAAATAGACTAAGTCAAAAACTGTCACAAGAAACAAAGACAAACATTATATAATGATAAAAGAGTCAATTCACCAGGAAGTTAAACAATTATAAATATATATGCACCCAACAGCAATATAAGTATGCTCAAATATACAAAGCAAATATTGACAGAACTGAACAGAGAAATAGATACCAACACATATAATAGATTTCATTACTCCACTTTCAATAATAAATAGAACATCCAGACAGAAGATCAATAAGAAAACAGAGGACATGAACAACACTATGGACTGAATGAAACTAACAGACATATACAGAGCATTCCATCCAACAGCAAGAAAATACAAATTCTTCTCAAGTGCATACACAACATTCTCCAGGAAAGATCCACATGTTAGGTCACAAAATAACAAATTTAAGAAGACTGAAATCATACTAAGTATCTTTTCTTACCACAGTGGAGTGAATCTAGAAATAAATATTAGTAAGAACACAGGAAAATTCACAAATACATGGAAACTAAATAACACACTGTTCATCAACAGATGAATGGACAAAAAACATGTGACATAGACACACACACATATATACATACACACAATGGAATACTACTCAGCCATAAATAAAGAATAAAATTTTTCCATTTGCAACAAAATGGATGGACCTGGATGGTCTATGCTTAATGAAATAAGTCAGACAGAGAAAGACAAATACTGTATGCTATCACTTACATGTAGAATCTAAAAAATAAAACAAACTAGTAAATATAACAAAAAGGAAACAGATTAACAGATATAGAGAACAAACTAGTCATTACTGGTGGGAAGAGGGAAGAGGGGAGGGGCAATATAAGGATAGGGGATTAAGTTTATACAAACTACTATGTATAAAATAAATAAACTAGGGCTTCCCTGGTGGCGCAGTGGTTGAGAGTCCGCCTGCAGATGCAGGGGACATGGGTTCGTGCCCCGGTCTGGGAAGATCCCACATGCCACAGAGCGTCTGGGCCTGCGAGCCATGGCCGCTGAGCCTGCACGTCCGGAGCCTGTGCTCCGCAACGGGAGAGGCCACAACGGTGAGAGGCCCGCGTACCACAAATAAATAAATAAATAAATAAATAAACTACAAGGATATATTGTACAGCACAGGGAATCCAGCCAATATTTTATAATTACTATAAATGGAGTATAATCTATAAAAATTTCGAATCACTATGTTACACACCTGAGATTAGTGTAATAGTGTAAGTCAACTATATTTCAATTTTAAAAAAGAAAAAGTATCTCAAATAAATACTCTAATCTTATACCTCAAGGAACTAGAAAAAGAAGAATAAACTAAGTTCCAAGTTAGCAGAGGGAAGGAAATAATAATGGAAATTAAAGTGGAAATAAATGAAGTAAATAACAGAAAAAAATCAACAAAATTAAAAGTTAGTATTTTAGAACATCAACAAAATTGACAACCCTTTAGCTAGACTAAGAAAAAAAGAGAGAAGACTCAAATAAAATCAGAAATGAAAGAAGAGACATAACTGATACCAAAACAATACGATGGATTTTGAGACAACCATATACAATTATACTACAATAAATGGGATAACCTAGAAGAAAAGGCTAAATTCCTAGAAATATACTTCTCACGAAGACTGAATCATGAAGAAATAGAAAATCTGAACAGACCAATTATAAAGAAGGAGATTGAGTCAGTAATCAAAAACCTCCCAACATAGAAAAGCCCAGGACCAGATAACTTCACATGTGAATTCCACCAAACATTTAAAGAAGAATTAACACCAATCCTTCTTAAACTCGTCCCTAAAAATTGAAGAGGTGGGAACACTTCTGGACTCATTATATGAGACCAGCATTATTCTCATACTAAAACCAGACAAAGACATTACAAGAAAAGAAAACTACAGGCAAACATCCCTAATGAACACAGATGCAAAAAGACTCAACAAAATACTAGTAAACAGAATTCAACAACACATTGAAAGGATCATAAATCATGACTAAATGGGATTTATCCCTGGAGTGCAAGGATGGTTCAACATGAAAATCAATCAATGTTATAAACTACATTAATAGAATGAAAGATAAAAATCTCATGATCATCTCAATATTCACGGAAAAAGTGTTTGACAAAACTCAGCACACTTTCATGACAAAAACATTTACTAAACTAGGAACGGAAGAAACTTACCTCAAAATAATAAAGGCTCTATGACTATGAAAAGCCCACAGCTAATATCATACTGAAAAATAAAAACGAAAAACTTTTCCTCTAAGATCAGGAATAAGGCAAGGGTGCCCACTCTTGCCATTTCTATTCAACATAGTACCAGAAATTCTAGGCAGAACAACTAGGTGAGAAAAAAAAATGAAAGTCATCCAAATCAGAAAGGAAAAAGTAGGGACTTCCCTGGTGGTCCAGTGGTAAAGAATACACCTTCCAATGCTGGGGACACGGGTTTGATCCCTGGTTGCGGAACTAAGATCCCACATGTCACAGGGCAACTAAGCCCGTGTGCCACAACTACTGAGCCCACGTGCTTCAACTAGAGAGCCCACATGCTGCAACTACAGAGCCCGTGTGCTCTGGAGCCCACATGCCACAACTGGAGAGAGAAAACCTGCACACTACAACTAGAGAGAAGCCTGTGTGCAACAATAAAGAGCTTGCACACCACAATGGAGGATACTGCATGCTGCAACAAAGATCCTGTGTGCTGCAACTGAGACCCAATGCAGCCAAAGAAGAAAAAAAAAAGGAGGAAGTAAAATTATCTCTGTGATAACATGATCTTGTATGTAGAAAACTCTAGTGATTCCACATACCAAAAAGTTAATTAAAACTAGTAAATGAATTCAGGAGAGTTGCAGGATACAAAACAAACATTAAAAATCAGTTGTGGGGCTTCCTGGTGGCACAGTGGTTGGGAGTCCGCCTGCCGATGCAGGGGACGCGGGTTCGTGCCCCAGTCCAGGAGGATCCCACATGTCGCGGAGTGGCTGGGCCCAAGAGCCATGGCCGCTGGGCCTGCGTGTCCAGAGCCTGTGCTCCGCAATGGGAGAGGCCACAACAGTGAGAGGCCCACGTACCGCAAAAAAAAAAAAATCAGTTGTGTTTCTATACACTAACAATGAACAATCCAAAAAGAAAATTAAGGAAACAGTCGCATTTACAATAGCTCAAAAAGAATAAAATACTTAGGAATAAACTTAACTACAAGGTTAAAGACTTGAATATTGAAAACTACAAAACATTGCTTAAAGAAATTAAAGACAACACAAATAAATGGAAAGACATCTTGCGTTCATAGATCTGAAGACCTAATATTGTTAAAATGTCCATGCTACCCATAAAAGTCTACAAATTCAATGTAATCCCTGTCAAAATCCCAATGGAATTTTATTTTTGCACAATAGAAAAACAATCATAAAATTCATATGGAACCACAAAGGACCCTGAATAACCTCAAAACATATTACAAAGTTACAGTAATCAAAACAGTATGATACTGGCACAAGGACAAACATATAAACCAATGGAATAGAATAGAGGGCCCAGAAATAAACCTATGTATATACGATCAATTAATTTATGACAAGGAGCCAAGGATATACAATGAGAGGATAGTCTCTGCAACAAATCCAGGGAAAACTGGATATCTGCATGCAAAAGAAGGATATTGGACCCTTATCTTACACCATACACAAAAATCAACTCAAAATGAATTAAAGACTTAAACATAAGACCTGAAACTATAAATCTCCTAGAAGAAAACATAGGGTAAAAACTTCCTAACTTTGCTCCTGGCAATGATTTCTTGTATATGACACCAAATGCACAAGCAACAAAAGCAAAAACAGACAAGTAGGCCTACTTCAAACTGAAAAGCTTCTGTACAGCCAAGAAAACATAGTAAAAAAAGGCAACATATGGAATAATAATAAACATTGCAAACCATATATTTGATAAGGGGTTAATACCCAAGACATACCAGGAAACCCTACAATTCAACAACAAAAATATAAACAAACAAATAACCTGATTAAAAAAATGAGCAAAGGACTTGAATAGACATTTTCCAAAGAAGAAATACAAATGGCCACAGGTATATGAAAAGATGCTTAATATCACTAATCATCAGGGAAATGCAAATCAAAACCACAGTGAGATATCACCTCATACCTGTTAGAATGGCCATTACCAGTAAACTAGAAAATAACAGGTGTTGGCAAGGATGTAGAAAAACTGGAATCCTTGTACACTGTTGGAAGAATGCAAAATGGTGCAGTCACTATGAAAAACCGTACGGAGGTTCCTCAAAAAATTAAAAATAAAACTAACGTATGATCCAGCAATCCCACTTCTGGAAATTCAGGACAGGCAGTAGTCTCTTTTAAAATTTATTCACAAAAAAACATTAAATGCTCAGTTGCTATTAGCTGCCTGTTCTGAAACGAGTCTTCTTTATTGAAACACAATTTTCTGTAATATTTTATGGAATATAAACAAACTTGAATTGTTTGACTTGTTTAACTTGGCACTGTTAGTTTTTATAATAAAATACACATGAGTATTTTAAAATGTTTCAAATAACTGAAATATTTCAAAGGAATTGAAATCAGGATCTCAAAGAGATATTAGCACCCCCATGTTCACTGCAGCATTATTCACAATAGCTAAGAGATGGAAATAACCTAAATATCCATCAGTGGATGGATGGATAAATAAAATGTGGTATACACACACAATGGAATATTACTCAGCCTTAAAAAAGGAAATCCTGTCATATACTACAGTATGGATAAATCTTGAGGACATTATGCTATGTGAAACAAGCCAGTCACAGAAGGACAAATATCATATGGTTCTACTTGTATAACTATCTAAAGTAGTCAGTCTTAAAAAAAGAAAGTAGAATGGTGGTTGTCAGGGGCTGGGGGAAGGGGGAAATGGGGACTTGCTGTTCAATGGGTACAGATATTCAGTCTTGCAAGATGAAAAATTGTATACAGTATACCTAACATTTTGATAAGAAGGTATAGTTCATGTTACGTGTTTTACACCACAATTTTAAAAAGAACCATGAGATGTTTTTTAAGAGTCAGAAGAGTCTTGTCGAGTTCATTTAGGTAAATGACTTTATATTACAGATGATGGAAGTGAGGCACAGAGGGATCACACAGTTAGTTGGTGGCAGAATGAGGATGGAAGTCGACGTCTCAGTTCACCCCTCTATTCTATCCTGGCGGAAGTGAAAATGATAGAAGATTTCAGGCTGTACATAATAGGATAAAGAGCTATTATGTAAGTCTTCTCCCTATAATCAGACAAAACATCCAGAAAAAGTAAGCAGGAGAGACAAAACCCAGTACCTACCTGGAGTCAATCATATAAAGAACAGAGTAGAAAAATTTAACTTTGGGTTCCACGAAAAATATCCATGTTGGCAACACTGTATGAGGCTACACAGAAAGTAGCATAATCTTTCAGAGAGTTCTATAATGAAAATCATGAGTAGGCTATCCACTTATAAATTGAGAATACAAAGGGCTTTGTTATTATTCATTTTAGTTTTCAGATGAGAGATATAATAAATGTTTATAACTACCCTCTTTTTTAAAAGCATGAGAGACTCATACTTTAATACTATATAAGAGATATAGCTATAAATTAGTATTAAAAATTAAGATACCAGTGAAGAAAATAATTCAAGGCATGATCATCTTATGGAAGTAAGAGGCAAAAATCCAAAGCAATATCTGGTTTTCTTTAACTTTTTAGACTTATGTTTTACAAAACTAGACCTGAACTACAAAAGCACATTCTTAGATCATATTTTATACATATCCTTGGGTAAGTGCTGAACCATCTTTGCACAAGACTCTCTCCTGTGAAAAAATGGAAGTAATCTATCTACACAAGTGTATTTGCCATTTATAAAACAGTGGTAAGATAACAGTATGTGTTAAGTTAGAAATGAAAAGATAAAACATGAATTAAAAAAAAAATTTTTTATTGAAGTATATTTGATTTATAATACTGTGTTAGTTTCAGGTGTACTACACCATGATTCAGAAAAACATGAAATTTTATAAAACAAAGAGTGAATATGCTAGGATGGTACATATAAAAAAAGCATAAATACATTCTTTAATAATTTTAACACTGACAGAAATTTTTTAAAATTATTCTACAAAAAAGGGGCATAATGTACTATGATTTTTTTTAACATTAGTTAATTCGACCTTCCTCAATTATATGACATGTCTACTTTGGTATCTACTTATTATTTAAGTAATACAGTGAAAAGCAGTCCATTGAGGGATATGCTGAAAAACTAATTGTTGCCTTTACTTGTAAGGAATCTGCAGGAACACAGCAACATTACAGTAATGTAAACACAGTATAATTTTTTCCTTCTGTGGTTCATATTATATTTATATCACAGCATATAATTAAATAAGTGGTCTAGGGTCTTGAAGTTTAACCTTTGAGAGTCAGATAAGGTCAAGGGAAGATAGGTATCTAGAAGATTCCTCCCACTGGGCAATCTTCTTTCTATCTGATATTCACTCTAGCCTTATTCCAGTTCAGCCTGAGCAGCTGATCCATAATGACTCCTCCAACAGTAACAGCTAACATCTATTGAACAGCGACTGTAAATGCTCTCCTTAGCACTTTATAGAAATCATGATTATCATGTTTGAAATGACAAAACTGAAGCTTGTAAAGGCCAAATAATGTGCTCAAGGTAACAGAGCTAGTATGTACTGGAGGTAGCACTAGAGCAAAGCAATTTAACTCTGAAGAGCCCAGGTACTTGCCACTTTGCCTTACCAAAAGTAGGGATGGCATCTTCCTCACCTTTGAATCTCAGGTTCCAGCATACCGTAAGTGCTTTTAGAATGCATAAACTACTCCTAATTCCTTTATCTGCTCAAATTCTATTTGCAAGATGGATCTTATAATAGTGTTGCAGCTATTTCATTCGGTACCCAATTATTAAAAGCCTACCACTTGAAAAGAAAAGTACTTAAAGATAGTACTCTGACCAAATTAACTTTGAATCAGAAAAATTTACCTGTTAGGTAAGTGTTACCAGGATATCAAAATGTTACCAGGACATCTTCAGAATCTGAGGTAAGAATTTCCCAGTACGTAGAAAAATAAGTTCAGCAACACAGGAGCTCAAAGTATGGAAAAAAAGAGGATATACGACAAACTAGAATGGATAAAGTCAAGTATCATATCACTTGAGGAGTCTGAAATACCTGGAAGAAAATAATCATGACCTTTCTCAACCTAAACTTAATTTCTAGGTTAGCCTCCTTAGTCTTCTGAATTTAATTATCTCTCAGAGTCTGGCAATTTATGTATTTAGAACATGGTATAAGAAAACTTAAATTATAAAGTAATAGTCACACTATTAGTATGTAATCACCAGTGGGAAAAAGGAGTATAACCACAACTTCTTTCAATTGCTAACATTTTAACAACTTGCTATAAATGATAACTATAATGACTGAATTCCTGAAAGTATAAAATTTCCTTCCTAAAAAAAGGCGGTTTTATGTTTCTATCATGGTAAGATCTAAATCTTTGGTAGTCTGACTGGTAGAACAAAAGTGAAAAGCCAATATCCTGTTAAGTAAAGTATAATGTGTGTATTTTTCCTTTCAATTCGGTACAGTCAATTTCTACTACTGCATATGTCACTGACAGTAAGTCTTAAGTCGGAGAGTTGAAAGGAGGAGTCTGAATGCCCTCCAACAATGAGATATAATTAAATACAGCTCAGTGAGATAAGCAACTATGTAATAAAACTAGAGAGAGTCAATGCTTTGAATGTATTAAAATAGTACATTGCTCAAGGATCCCAAAGCTATGACAGTCAGATCAGTTTACTGCAATATGAAAAACTATGCAAGACTGACAATGGTAAACATGAGCCAATTCATACTACATTTGAGGGAAAAAAAGATTAAATGGTCAATACAAATTGGCTGAACATAAAGTATGACTACAAATCCTCACTTGCCTTCTTCAGTGACAAAAAGCCTTTGAAGTATAAATAAGTGGTAGATACTTTATACCATGAATTGTATTTATAAGGTCCCAATTCAGTCTCAAATGAAAGCCTTAACATTAAATAGGGTTTATATGAATACTGGTAAACAAATGACCTGACTAGAAAGCTATATTAACCAAAAAGATTCACACCCAGAATGAAGTAAAATTAATGAAAAAAGCCAGAAACATAAAAAAGGATTGATATAAATGTCTTGCAACAATGAATAAGAAGACATTCAATTGCTTGGAGTAGACAGTGTATTGTTAAGGAATGACAAAAAACAGATTTAGTAAACTCCTATCCTGCATAATCTTCTGCATCAAGGAATAATATTAGACTAGAGAGATGAATGTTAGTAAGAAAACACTGACAGTGACACCCATGATAGAAGCAGACAGTACAAACTGAAAGAAAAAAAAAAAGATGATGATGATTAATCCATGAATGGTTTTTAGAAAAACTGATTATTAACGGGGAGGAGAAATCCTAACACGTTACCACGTAAGAAAAAAATTCCAAATGGATTCAGGAATTAAATATCAAAGAGAAATAATGATTAAAGAATCTAGAAGAAATGTTAAGTGAATATTTACATGCCCTCTAGAAAGAAAATAGCTCACTATGCATTAAAACAATGAAAGTAAAGATGGCTACAATTCAGGAACATTTAGAAAACAAAAAGAGCTACTGAATTTAAACACATATTAGCACAACAAAAAAATTCAACAACAGTTGAAAGATAAAGTTAAGGAAATTCTCCTCAAAAGTGGAGTAAAAATGTAGAGAGAAGAAAATAGGGGAACAAAAGATAAGAAAAATATAAGACCAGTACAGAATTCAAGGTCCAAGCAAGAGAAGTTATAGAAAGAAAGATCAAGGTCAGTAAAGGGAAAGAAATTAATGACAAAATAACAAAGAAAATTCCCCAGAATTCAAGGACCTGGATTTCCAGATTAAAAGAGCCACCAGTTATCCAGCACAACAGAGGAAAAAAGATTCACACTAATACACATCGGCATTGAAATTACAGAGTATGGGGCAAAGAGAAGATTCTGAAAGCTTCCAGAGAGGAAAAATAAAAACAAAAATTAGGTTCACATAAACATATACTCAGGATTTCAGGCTTTGGATTTCTCCACAGCAACACTGCAACCTATAGAAGCAGTGGAAGAAAACAAAAAAGATTTTGAATAAAAATGGGTCCCAATGCAGAATTCTACACCCAAACTAACCCAATCTCTGCCACACAGTAAAGCACTCACTAACAGTCAGCTATGAAAAAGAAAACACACACACACACACACACACACACACACACACGCGAGATTTTTCAACCAGTGATTTGATACTTGAAGTAAAGAATGCAAAAATTCTTAAGATACATAAAGATTTCCCGCTCCAAAACGGACACAGCATATATATCTAAAACTCAAAGAGAAAAAGAAAAGGAGCGAATAAAAACTTTAAATCTCACTACTAATTTTTAAAACTGAAAATTATAACAAGATAATTTTCTCACATACTAAAGTTTAAAATATTTTTAAATTCTAAAACAATGTAAACATACAGTGAAACAGATATTCTCACACGATTATGGGGGAGTAAAAGGTGATACAATGTTTCTAAACAGAAAAATTTCAAACTTCATTTAAGAAGTTTAGCTCTAATCTGGGATTTGCTTCAAAATAACAGTTCTGAGTTGGGGACTGGAGAGTGGAGAGTACAAGAGATACAGGCCAGCTATGGAATGATAACTGTTGAGGCTAAGGGATGGATTCATCAGGTTTATTATACTATCTATCCACTTTTGAATATGTTTGAAATTTTTCATAATAAAACATTAAAAATCTTCTAATCTAGGAGTCTCATTACATAAATGTATTTTTTTAAAAAATCAGAAATTCAATAAAATTGAGGAGACAAGATTCCCCCCAATATACATACAATATCATGTCAGAGTAAATCAGCTAAAAAAAAGCAAAACACAATAAAAACCTCCATATTATAAAACACCAATACAATGTGCAAAACATATGCCAGGAAAACAAACATACTGTAAATAGAATTTGTTGTTATAACCACAAAGAAAAAAGGGCAAAGAGAAACAGAAAACTCTGTGTTCCTGTACTGTTAGACCTGCGCGGTCTCCTAGGAATTTCGACTCGCCCAGGAAACAACAAGAGTCGGAAGTCGATGCAAAACGCAAGAGGTTTATTGAAGGCCGGTGCACCGGGGTTCCTTGGTCCTCACGCAGGAGGTCGAAGAAGGAACCCTTTTGGGCGCGAATATGTCAGTTTTATAGGTTCCCACTTCCCCGTATGTAAATTATAGATTTGGTTGTGTTCTCCTGCTGATTGGTCCCGGCTTAGGCTCGGACCAGAGAGGGAACTTGTCCCCAGCTGCCTGATTGGTCTTTGACAGACACCTTTTTTACATTTTGTTATCTCCCTCCTTCTCCCCAGCTGCCTGATTGGTCTTTGACAGACACCTTTTTTACATTTTGTTATCTCCCTCCTTCTCGGAAGGGGGCCGGACATCCTGGAAATTCACCCATTGTCTAAGAAGCCCCTATTGTCTGGAGAGTTCTTAATCATTAGCTGGAACAATGTCTCTCGAGTCCCACATTCCCCCCTTTTTCTTGTGACTATTGATTCCAATCATGGAATCTCAACCTTCTGTTCGTAAACTTTGGTACTGTTGTCTTAACATTAGAACTTGTACAGTACTGATACGTTCTCTAACAAATGCTATCAAGCGATTTAGAACACATGGTCCAAAAGTTAAAATCAACAATAAAACAATAAGAGGTCCCAACAGAGTAGAGATTAAGGTGGTAAACCAGGGGGACTTATCAAACCATGATTGAAACCATCCTTTTTCGTTTTCTCTCTCCCTTTGCCTTTTATCTAAGCGTTCCCTTAGTTTATCCATGGTTTTGGTAATGGTTCCTGAATGATCAATATAAAAGCAACATTCTTCTTTTAGAGCGGCGCATAATCCCCCTTCTTTAAGAAACAGCAAATCTAGGCCTCTTCTATTCTGCAACACCATTTCTGAAAGTGAGGTGAGTGATTCCTTTAGTTGAGTTATGGAACTTTCTAATGCTCGAAGGTCGATGTCTACAGCCTGTCTTAAACTTGCATAATACTGGGGTTGTTGTATGAGGGCTGTGGTTCCTGTTCCTATCCCGGCAGATATTCCTAGTCCTAGAAGGACAGCCAATGTGAGGGTTACAGGTTCTCTCTTCCTTCTTGTTTTTCCCTCGTATTCATCTAAGAAGGACGAATCTGAATGATAGATAAGTCTAGGAACTAATTGCACTAGCACACAAAAATCAGCTGAATTGTTGAGAACCTCTAGAGAGACACAAGGGGTGAGCCCCGTGTTACATGCCCACCATCCATCTTGGGGAGGTACAAGATATCCCGAGCCTGAAGGGAGGCTGAAATCATGACAAAGGTGTCAATGGGACTGGGGAGGTGTTCCTATACAAGTACCATTTCCAGAAACCGAAGACAGAGTTAATTTACTGTTCCCTTTCTGTTTCCATCGACAATGGTCCGGGGAGCTGACATTAGTATAATTAGAACTATATCCTATAGCATCATAATAAGGGGGAGGGGCAGCATAACAGAGCCAACATGATTTTGTAGCCTCCGGGTTTGTAGCATTAAGGACCGTAAAGGCTGCCTGCACCAAAGAAAGCATCCTATCCTGTGGAGTCCCAGGCTTAACTGTGGGTTCTTTGGATCCAGAGGTTTCATTAGTCTCATTCTTTGTTGACGTAGCTGAAGGGGCCGGGGGAAGCAAAGGGGGGCCAAGTACGGGATTTGGGCCTATTGATATAGGAGCAGGAGTCTCAATCTTTAGCTTAAGGGTCATTAATATTCCCAAATCATATCCATTCTTGTAAAATCTAATGCCCCATGAGTGGCCATTTACCCATTTTTTATCTCTTTTTCCAGGATTACTAAAGGAAATTTTGAGGGGGTGGCACCATCCTGAACATTCGGGGGCGATGGGTCGGGGACCCCTATAAGAAGTATGAGTGTAGTTGGCTGTTACTGTAATAAAATCCCAAGTTGAGGTGGGTCTCCAATAAGTATCTCCTGTGGTTTCACATCCCCAGTTTTGGCAATATAAATTTTCAGTTCCCCCACATTTATAATTCAGGGATCGGGGGCGATGGAACCCGGGGCATACATAGAAGGAGAGGGTTCTAAACCAACTTCTTCGGACCTGGTTTTTACAACCCTCTCCGGAGTAATCAGCTTTAGTTAGAAGTTGGGACGGAGCATTATGCTGATCATAATAACTCTCTAGATCCCAAAAGGGAGCTCCTATGGCCAGTTTACAGACATCAGGGAAAAGGTCTGGCCACCAGGTCCAGGGAGGGGCAGTATGGCTAATGGACCAGGTTATATCTCCAGTTTGAGAAATTACCTGCCAAGTTAGACGTTGGGGCAGGTGAGGGCTAAAATCACTTACAGTCAGTAAAGGCAGTAAAACCAAAATTATAAGTCTTAGGTTAGGTTCGTAGAAGCTTGAGTTTGAGCGGGTTGTCAGTTCTTTGGGCCTGCCATCCTGATGATGCCGCCGCTGGTGCAGCTTTCACGTGTGAAGCATGGATCCAGGCAGCGATGCCGTCCACTTTTATGGCCGTTGGGGTGGTTAGGAGGACGGTGTATGGTCCTTTCCATCGAGGTTCCAACGTCTGGGTTCGATGCCGACGGACGTATATGGAGTCCCCGACTTGGAAAGGATGAGTTTCTCCCGGTGTTCCCGGTTGGTAGGCCTCGGCGAGTTGGGACCATATCTCCTTTTGGACCAGTTGGAGTCCCAATAGCCTAGCATACAAGTCAGTGTTATTTTGACAGTCTGGTTTTATTTCTTCTCCTAAGGTGAGAAGGGGAGGTGGGGCCCCGTATAGCACCTCAAAAGGAGTAAGATGGTACCGGGAAGGTGTATTCCTAACCCGGAACAGGGCTAAAGGAAGGAGCACCATCCAATCTGTACCGCCAGTCTCCAAGGACAATTTGGTTAGGGTCTCTTTTAGAGTTCTATTCATTCTTTCTACCTGACCTGAACTCTGGGGTCTATATGCACAATGTAATTTCCAATCAGTCCCCAAATATCTGGCCACATCCTGACTTACCTGGGCGACGAAGGCTGGACCATTATCAGACCCTATTACCTTTGGTGCTCCAAATCGAGGAAAAATTTCTTCTAAAATCTTCTTGGCTACTAAGCAGCTGTTTCTTTCTTTGTTGGGAAAGCCTCTATCCATCCTGAAAAAGTGTCTACAAAAACTAAAAGGTATTTATTACCGTACCTTCCAGGACGCACTTCAGTAAAGTCCACCTCCCAGTAAGTTCCTGGGCGGTCCCCCCTGAGTCTCTTTCCAGTTTCAAGTTTCCCTTTTTGAGCACTTACCTGTTGACATGGGACGCATTCCTGCACAATTTGTTCAGCTAATTTTGTCATTCCAGGGGTTTCGTACCCGGCTTTTTGTAACAAGGCTACCATCTTTTTAGTCCCCAAATGTGTCCATCTGTGCATCTGTTGTAACATGGATTCTGCTTGCTGAGGGGACAAAGTTCCTTTTGTTGTGGCCGGGATGATTTCTTCATCACGGCCTGGTTTTTCAGGAACTTTATCTGACAGTCCTAGAATGACTTCTCCCGATGCTATTTCTCGGGCCACTTGGTCAGCCATATTATTTCCCCTAATTATTGGGGTATTTCCTTTTTGATGTCCAGGGCAGTGGATGATACTGACTTTAGTAGGAAGCATGAGTGCAGTCAACAAAGCCATGATTTCGTCTTTGTTTTTAATTTCTTTGCCACCTGAAGTTAGTAGCCCTCTCTGTTGGTAAATGGCACCGTGGATATGAGCGGTAGCAAACGCATATCTACTGTCTGTGTAGATGTTTACTTTTTTATTCTCTGCCATCTCTAATGCCCTCGTCAGGGCAATTAATTCAGCTCGTTGGGCTGAGGTCCCTTGTGGTAGCGCCGCTGCCCATATAACTTGTTTTCCGTCTACCACGGCTGCCCCAGTTCGACGCTTACCTTCCTCCAGGAAACTGCTCCCATCCGTGAACCAGGTGAAATCAGCATCAGGGAGGGGCAGGTCCATCAGATCTGGCCTACTGCCGTGTGCTGCGGCCAGTACTTCCTGACAATCATGTATGATGGTGGAGCCTTCCAAGTCAGGATCAGGTAGCAAGGTGGCTGGATTGAGTCCTGTGGCTGGAGCGAACTTGATGCGATCTGAGTTTAGCAACAGGGTTTGGTAATGGGTCATCCTGGCATTAGTTAGCCACCTATCCGGTGGTTGACGGACTACATTTTCCAGGGCATGAGGAGCTGTTATCGTTAGATTTTGTCCTAAAGTTAGTTTGTCAGCATCTTTGACTAGAACGGCCACTGCAGCGATTATCTTTAAACAGGTGGGCCATCCTGATGCCACAGGGTCCAATTTTTTTGACAAATAAGCAACTGGGCGATTCCAGGGACCCAATTTGAGTCAATACTCCTTTTGCAATGCCCTTATTTTCGGCCACATATAAATGAAAAGGTTTGGTTACATCTGGCAGTCCTAGGGCTGGAGCTGAAAGTAAAGCTCGTTTGATTTGGTCAAAAGCCCGTTGTTCCTTATCGCCCCAAACGAAAGGAGTGCTGTTTTTGGTTAGGGGGTACAATGGGGCTGCCAGCTCAGCAAACCCTGGAATCCATAGTCTACAGAATCCGGCCGTCCCCAAAAATTCTCTAACCTGCCTGGCGTTTTTGGGAGCCGGAATTTGGGCCACCATATCCTTTCTGCTCTCCGTGAGCCATCTTTGCCCCCCTTTTAATAGATACCCCAGGTAACTGACCTGTTGTTGGCATATTTGTGCTTTCTTGGCTGAGGCTCTATATCCCAGGGTTCCAAGTTCTGTTAACAGTTTTTCAGTACCCTTGATACAATCTTCTTGGGTCTCAGCAGCTAATAAAATATCATCAACGTATTGGAGTAATGTTACCTGGGGATTTGATTCTCTATATAATGCCAAATCCTGATGGAGGGCTTCATCAAAGATGGTCGGGGAGTTCTTAAATCCCTGAGGTAGCCGTGTCCATGTCAGCTGACCAGACATTCCCGATGTTGGATCTTTCCATTCGAAGGCAAAGTAGGGTTGGCTCAGGGGAGAGAGTCTTAAAACAGAAAAAAGCATCTTTAAGGTCCAAAACAGTATACCACGTATGTTGAGGTGGAAGAGTGCTCAGGAGGTTGTAAGGGTTTGGAACTGTGGGGTGGAGGTCTGCCACCCGTTTGTTTACCTCTTGTAGATCCTGCACCGGCCGATAATCATTTGTTCCTGGTTTCTTTACCGGCAGGAGAGGGGTGTTCCATGCTGATTGACATCTTATTAAGATGCCCAAGTCTAGTAGCCTCTGTATATGGGGACGGATACCGTCTTTGGCTTCTCTACTCATGGGGTATTGACGGACCGTTATTGGGGTGGCAGTTGCCTTGAGTTCCACTAGCACCGGGGGCCGATTTTTGGCCATCCCCATTCCGGCAGTTTCTGCCCAGGCTTGAGGGAACCGAGTTACCCAATCTGTAACATTAACTCGTGAGGATGAAGGCTGCTCGTATAATTTATATTCATCTTCTAATTTCATAGTCAATATTTGAAGTAACCTTCCTTTATTATCAGTTATGGTGGGACCTTCTGGCTGAAAGTGGATTTGAGCCCCTACTTTGGAGAGTAAATCTCTTCCCAGCAAAGGATAGGGGCATTCCGGAATAATCAAAAATGAATGGGTTACTCGTCCAATCCCAAGATCTACTGTCCTTCGTGTGGTCCATGAATATTGTTTATTCCCAGTGGCTCCTTGTACCCATGACCTTTTAGCTGAGATAGGACCTTTTGAGTGGAGAAGGACGGAGTGCTGGGCTCCGGTATCTACCAAAAATTGAACAGGTTCCCCCTCCACTTTAAGAGTTACCCGGGGCTCGGGGAGAGGGTTCGAGCCCTGACTTTCCTAGTCTTCTTCTTCCAATGTTAAGATTTTGTTTCTGGTTGGCCTTCCTCCATTCTTTTTCTTAGGGCATTCTCTCGCCCAATGTCCTTTTTCTTTACAGTAGGCACATTGGTCCTTGTCTAATGGTCGCCTTCTGTCTGCCGTTCGCCCTTCCTGCCCATTTCTATCCCCTATATTTCTTCCTCCAACCACAGTGGCCAGTATCTTACTTAAATTCCTCTCTTGTCTCTTATCTCGTCTTCTTTCACGGGCTGCCTGCTCTTTCTGCTTTCTTTCTTCCTTCTCTTCCTCTGTTTCTCTTTTGTTATATACTTTATCTGCCTCTTTTACTAACTCCTGAAGCGAAAATCCCTGCAAGCCATCTAGCCTCTGTAATTTCTTCCTAATATCAGGGGCCGCTTGATCAATGAAAGCCATTGCTATAGTAGCCCTATGTTCCTCCGAAGTTGGATCATAAGGGGTAAAGCATCTAAAGGCTTCCATTAAACGTTCCAGGAACACAGTTGGCGATTCCTGGGGCCCCTGAGTTACTTCCCTTACCTTAGCCAAATTAGTGGGCCGTCTGGCCGCTCCATGGAGACCCGCCACCAGAGCCTGGCGATACATTTTCAGGCGCTCCCTACCTTCCGGGGCATTGAAATCCCAGTTTGGCCTGACGAGTGGGAAACCAACATCAATCTCGTTAGGCAGCTGGGTAGGTTGCCCATTGGCGCCTAATACATTTTTTCTGGCTTCTAAAAGAACCCGTTGCCTCTCCTCAGTCGTTAGGAGAGTCTGAAGCAGCTGCTGACAATCATCCCATGTGGGCTGGTGGGAGAAAACAAGAGATTCTATTAAAGCGGTAAGGGCCTTCGGAAAAAGTTGGGTTATGCATTTTCCAATTATAAAGATCTGCAGAGGAAAAGGGCCAATATTGGAGAGGTCTATTCCCTTGGCCGTCGGGGGGGCCATACTCTCTAAGAGGTAGGGCAGTGGAGTCCGGGGAGATAGCCCTCCGGCTCCTAGTGCCCGCTGAGGGACCCCTTTCTTCTTCCATCATGGATGGTTCCCTTGGTGCCGAGGGCAGTGGAGCTGGGGGTCCTCTAGGTGGTAGGGGATTTGGGGCCGGAGGATAAGGGGGTGGGGAATCCAAAAGAAGCAAATCGGACTGCGGGTCAGGATAAATCGCCTTCGGTGGATCCGGGGCGTCAGGTAGCTTTTCCGTGTTGGGGTTTTTCTTTAAGGCTAATATCTCCGACGCTGCTGATGTGTGCGCGGACGTACCTGTTGAGGAAACAAAGGGCCGGACCCACGGAGGTGGAGAGAGAATTAAATCTTCCCAGACCAAGACATATGGTACTTGGTCTGGATGTCCGTGGGGATCTATATTAAATATCTTAGACTTCAGCAGCTTAATCTTGTCTAATAAAAAGTATCCTTCGGGGGGCCATCCTATCTGAAATGTTGGCCATTCAGAGGCACACAAAGTCTGCCACTTTCCTTTCTTCACCTCTACCGAAAAATTATGGGCTCTGGCCCGAACTTCGGTCCAATGGCTTAGGGTAAGGGAAAGAGGAGTCGTCACAGTTTGTCCCATTGTCGTCCGTCAGAGAAAAAGAATAGACCACAATACAGAAACAGTTAAAACTCCACGAAACACATATACGCATGGGCCACCGCGAGCTCGCTTCAAAACCGAAACTTCTTCAGATGGCAGTTATCACCAAGGGAACTGCCGAAACCGAGTGAAGGGGAGACAGAGTTTGCCTCTCCTCCCAGATGAGCCACCAGGGCGTCCCCTAGGGCTCATGGACGCCGGCTATTAGCACGTCTGCCTAGCCAGAGGTCCGATACAGATTCCATAATAAGCCGATTCTTACGGCTTTCCTCCGATAATGGCCCACAAAGAACAAGGGACAAACAGACAATCAAGCTCGAGCTTACCTGGTACCTCCAACTCCCGATGTTCTTGTGGTCCGGGGCGAGTGGAATCCCGGACGAGCCCCCAAATGTTAGACCTGCGCGGTCTCCTAGGAATTTCGACTCGCCCAGGAAACAACAAGAGTCGGAAGTCGATGCAAAACGCAAGAGGTTTATTGAAGGCCGGTGCACCGGGGTTCCTTGGTCCTCACGCAGGAGGTCGAAGAAGGAACCCTTTTGGGCGCGAATATGTCAGTTTTATAGGTTCCCACTTCCCCGTATGTAAATTATAGATTTGGTTGTGTTCTCCTGCTGATTGGTCCCGGCTTAGGCTCGGACCAGAGAGGGAACTTGTCCCCAGCTGCCTGATTGGTCTTTGACAGACACCTTTTTTACATTTTGTTATCTCCCTCCTTCTCCCCAGCTGCCTGATTGGTCTTTGACAGACACCTTTTTTACATTTTGTTATCTCCCTCCTTCTCGGAAGGGGGCCGGACATCCTGGAAATTCACCCATTGTCTAAGAAGCCCCTATTGTCTGGAGAGTTCTTAATCATTAGCTGGAACAATGTCTCTCGAGTCCCACAGTACCACAGAAGAAATGAAGACAGACAAGTTATCTGTGAATATTTAAAGGGTAACATATAAAGGACAAACTAGGTTTGTTTCATGTAATCCCAAGGCCCAAACTGAAGGGCATATTTGGGTTTAATATGGAAAAGAAGTTTTAAGAGAAATTTTTAGAGAATTGAATGGGATGCCTCAGGGGGCACTAAGTTTTCTGTAACCAGAGGTGCTCAACAAGAGAATGATAACCACCTACTGAGTAGATGTTTAAGGTATATATATATTTGATATACTCAAATATCAAAAAGGAGAATATGAGAGGAAATTGTCAGGACCTACTACTTAAAAATATAAAACACAGCCCAAATTAATCAAGATTTAAGTAAATATTTGTGCAGAAACGAGTTAACGTAGCAGGCTTGAGAATGGCATCCTTAAAAAGCCTGCTTGCAAAGTTAGCCTTTGAGTAGAGTCTCAGAAAATGGATTTTGGTAGGGTTCCTACCATTCTTTACTAATAGGAATGTGCCTAAACTCTTTGTACAAACACAGTATACAACACTGTGCCTAAACTGACCAGCCCCCAATAAAACCCTTGGGCACAGATCTCTAATGTGCTTCCATACTAGACAACACTCCACATGTGCTGTCACGATTCCATGCTGGCGGAATTAAGTGCATTTTGTGTGACTCCACTGGGAGAGGACTTTTGGAAACTTGTGCCCAGTTTCTTCTGGACTTCACCCAATGAACCTTTGCCCTTGCTGATTTTGCTTTTACCCTTTAGCTGTAATAAATCATAGTTGTGGTTGCAACTAAATACTGGGTCCTGTGAGTCCTTAAAGCAAATCAACAAACCTGGGCATAGTCTTGGAGACCCCTGACCCAGTATTTCATACTCTGCTTTAAAAGTAACTAGCAAGTAAGAAAACAAAATGTTACGTAGGATTTTTTAAAAGAACAACTTCTAGAATATTTCTCAATCAATAGTAACAGTAAACTCTCCTATGAGTTATACACCTAACAATCAAAAATATTTGAGGGACAATTGCACACTGGGTGCTGTGTTAGGCTTTACGACACAACTGAGAAGACAGTCCCTGTTCTCAAGTAGTTTACAGTCTAGTCAAGGAACTCACAATTAAAATCTCCACCATTATTGACTGAAAAAGCCAAACTCAACTTTTTTTTTTTTTTTTCTCTGTGGTACGCGGTCCCCTCACCGCCGCAGCCCCTGCCGCCACGGAGCACAGGCTCCGGACGCGCAGGCCCAGCGGCCACGGCCCACCGGCCCCGCCGCCCCACGGCACGTGGGATCCTCCCGGACCGGGGCACGAACCCGCGGCCCCCGCATCAGCAGGCAGACCTCCAACCACTGCGCCACCAGGGAAGCCCCCCAAACTCAACTTTGAAGGTTAAAATCATAAAAAATAATTTCTATAGACAGAAATTAAGATATAAGAACAAGAAAACAATTCAATCTTTGATAACTGCAAATACTAAATAGTATAATAATGACTGCTTTTCATTTTTCAGAGGAAGGGAATGATTCTAGGGCTGGGCTGCCCAACACAGTAGCCACCACCCTCATATGGCTATTTACATTTGAAATTAAATTAATGAAAATTAAATAAAATTAAAACTCCAGTTCTTCAGTCACATTAGCCAAATTTCAAGTGCTCAAAAGTCACACGTGGCTAGCAGCTACCATTTTGGAAAACAGATTACAGAACATTTCCATCATTGCAGAAAGTTCTATTGAACAATGCTATCATAATAGGCTGAGGTGCCCAAGAATTCCTCAGTTGTCTGCTACCACATTATCTGTAACGGCAACAACAGTAACAAAAAGAAACACAGACACCTTAAATATCTATCAATACGGAAAGAGTTACGTACATTAAACTGCTGATACACCATAGTACACCAGCATCCTTCAAAAACCATAAATTACACCTGTAACATGGAAAGATGGCTATAACGTATTAATGAGAGAAAAACACAAACTGCAAAGGAGCATATATTTAGTATAACATAATGGCTTTGTGTGCATATGTGTGTATATATATTCGGGGTTCAGAGGGGAGAAGGTGCATTAAGACAAATATATTTGTTTACGACTACTTGTACATACTACTATATTGTTTGGATACATACTACAATCACATATTACAAGAATATTACTTTAGTAAAATAAAATATTATTTTATTTATATTAATAAATGTAATTAATATAGTAATGTTTTACTAAAGTTATTTTCAGCAGTATTTCAGTATGTGATGGGACTGAACTGGCTATTAAATGACGAGAAGCTATAAGACTAGTAGGCAGGAGAGTAGGAAGTAAACAAGGCAGCATTAGGACTCAGCAAAGGCTCACTGGAGGAATGAGACAGACTGCAGGTATCCTGCCCAAAGAAGACGGTTCATGTCAGGGAACAAAGTCTGATCATCTTCTCCCCTGCCTTCTTGCTCAGTTTAGTTTTCAAGGCAAATCTAGCCCTTCTTGCCTGCTGAACCTTGTGTGTGTCTCTCCTTTTTCAAACTGATGGTTCAACTATTCATGCACTAACCACAAAAAATAATGTTTTACAACCATGAAAAATGTTTAAGGATAAAAGAGTAATTGTTTGCCACTTTCTGGGCAAAGAATACCCTAAGTATTGTTTGTCGCTCTAGCTTTGTAAACACCTTTATTTCCGTATACTTTGGGTAACAGTTATTCATTCTCAAGAGTGCTGCCCACACTAGTCTGTGAACACCTCACAGGTAGCAACCCTGCTCCTATTCTTCTTTGAATTTGCCCAAGACCACACGTATAGCAAATACTCATGAACATGAGCTGAATTCAACTCGAGACTGACTAAAGGAGGAAGAAAAAGTTAACAAATTGTGAAGTATTGAGACTGACTACTTCCATCCAAAAAACATCTGCCTGACAGTCCATCGCCCTCTTAGTACCACCCGGAAAACCCCATTTTAAGAATTTGTTCTAATTATACCATAACTTTATAATGAATATGATGAAATACCCTTTCAACTGCTTTCTTTAATACTCTCCACCTGTTCTTTCCTTTTATCAATGCACCATCTAATTATGATCTTTGTAAACCTAGTAAATAAAGACTTTTTATGGTCAATTAAAAAAAAAAGAATTATTGTTCTTAACCATTTTAGGTTTCTATTTCACTGCAGAGACTGTGAGGCTATTTTAGCCCAGTAAAGCCAATGAGAAGAGTATTTCTAAATACTTGGTACATTTATATCAAATAAATGAGAATTGGGATTTTTCTTTTTTTTTTTTTTTACTGTACCTACCCGTGTACTATTCAACACAGTAGCCACTATCTACATGTGGCTAATCAGCCCTTAAAGGTGGTGAGTCTGAACTGAGATGTGCTGTAGGGTAAAATACACACCAGATATGGAAAGTTTTGTACCAAAAATATATATGTATAAAATATTTCATTAATAATTTTATGTTGATTACATATTGAAATTATTATCTATTATTACATATTGAAATAATGTAGTTTCGGATATATTGAGGTAAACAAACATATTTTTAAATTAATTTCACCTATTTATTTTCACTGTTTAAAAAATACGGCTACGAGAAAATTTTAACCTATATATGTGGCTCATATTATATTCCTATTGAACAGCACTATTCTCTATCCCCTTTAAAACACATACACACATGGGCTTCCCTGGTGGCGCAGTGGTTGAGAATCCACCTGCCGATGCAGGGGACACGGGTTCGTGCCCCGGTCCGGGAAGATCCCACATGCCGCGGAGCGGCTGGGCCCGTGAGCCATGGCCGCTAAGCCTGCGCGTCCGGAGCCTGTGCTCCGCAACGGGAGAGGCCACAACAGTGAGAGGCCTGCGTACCGCAAAAAAAAAAACAAAAAGCACATACACACGTGCACACACAGGCACACTGAAAACAGTTAATGTCTCTCTTTTCAGGTACTGGGGATAAAGGATGACAATAAGCCTCAGATGGGCAAGGAGCATGTCTATCTTGCAAAATAGCATAGCACTGCTCCTAGAACATGAGGTAGCAGATACATAATTGTGAAATAAATAAAAGAAGCTATAAAAATAAACTACAATTTTAGTAATAGATAACTTTTATTGAGCACTGATTATAAACCAGGTATTATACTTTGGATTATCTCATTTAATCCACCTGATGAATTTAATGAGGTGGATTCTTCTATTATTCTCATTTTAAAGCTGAGAGAACACAGGTATAGGCAGAATTATAACAAATCTCCAGTATATTTTACAATATTACAAAAAACAATTCAATTTAGATATTCTATACAGGAGGTTCATAAAACCTTAAGTTATAAATATTTATTGAGTGCCTTCTATCACATGGTATTATACTAGGTGCTATGACATTAAGAGAAATCACAGGTTAATGCAATCAAAATATAAACAGTTACAGGCTAGAAATCTCACAATTATCCCATATCCTACACCAAAATATTAATAAGCCTGAATAATAGTTAATTATCTAGTAACATAAAATTCTTGTGAATTCAGACAATTCCTTGAAATTCACTGTAAAAAAAAAAAAAACCACAGCATTTATATGGCACTTTACAAAGTCTTTTCATGCACAGGACCTTGTAATTCTTACAACACCTCTGAGAGGTAGGTATTATTAGAGATTGGATGGGATCTTACAAATATTGATAAAATATTGATAAAAATTCCAGATTCTTATCATCTTCAGAAATAATGGCCTTGGGCTGAGCAAGGCATGAAGACAGTGTAATTAAAAACTTTCTATGAGGCTTACAAAAGGCCAATTCCAACAACTTATCACTTTTGGGGGGAAAAAAGCATTCATATTTAAAATAAGCCTTCATATAGAATAATTTAATTAACATCGATCAAAATTAATTCATCCTTACTGAGCTCCTTTTTGAAAACATATTTATTAGGGCTTAAATCTTGATCTACCTTGAAAAAATAAGCAATATTCAATACACACTAAATCATCAACTTAGTTTTTAATGGTTAAATGGCATGGCAAGAATGGTTCAGGTACTTGTAAATGCTAAATGTCTGGGTATGTCTTCATGGGCTTTTGAACAGTTTCAAAGAGCAGACATGAGGATTCATTAGCTCTTAGCACATATGAACCTGCTCCAAAGGCAGCCAAGAGAGTTGCCTAGCAACAGTGCATTTTGCATCTCTCATCATCCCCAAAGATGCTGCAGCAGCAGCAGCTAGGTCAAGCCTCTCATTAGCAACCTGACAAAGCGTTTCTATCTACAATTTTACAAAATTATTTTTATTTTCAAGTGAAGCTCATATATCTATGTATTATTCTTACTGACAATGTAGTCTCTTCCTTCTATTCCTTCTTACCAACCCCCATTTCAACAGATATGTTTTAATGAACCCATCAAAATACCTGTAACAAAAGCAGGCACTGAGAAATCCAACAGAATTTATATGCCTATTCACATCACTCTAACAGTTCCATATCTTTGGGGCAATAAAGTAAGGAAGCGTCAGAAGAAGAAAAACAGATGCTGGAATCCAATAACGGGAAGAGAAAAAGTCAGTTATTTGACTTCAAAATTAACAAAAAAATCTATCCAAATTATTTTCAAAGCTATTGATAGCTAGTCTTATTTCTTTCCAATCCCCACAAAAACTAATCTCAACCATATAGCAAAAAAGCAGAAGGCTCCAGAGTGGTAATAAATAATAACAAATGGATTGACAGTTTATAATGAATGTAATCTATTGGAAAGGTACTCTGGTTCCCAAATTAATACTGTGTTATAAAGCTTCACCTCAGATCAATAGCTATTCATTCACTTCTTAAAGTGTTTCCTAAAATTACCGCTCAGCATGGTTCCATGCAGAGCTACAATATATACTCACATAATCTGTCTTATATACAGTCAAAGACCCTTAAAAGAAGATAAACATAATAAGCAGATAGACTTTTCATTTCATATACTTTAAAGTGCTTAATCCAGATTTTGACATGAACCACATACATCCTGGTCTCTGAGCTTGCATGCAATCATGAATTTCCCTATGGAAAAGATTACAGAATGTGCATGACATGTTACAAAAGATAAAGTGTAGGACTAATAGACTTAGATTAAGAACGGTGTAATGAGGAACATTTAAAAGCAACTGTCATCACACCAAATCAAAATAAGTAAACTTTGAAAGTGATCTGAAAGGAACAATGTGATTTTTTTCCCTGAGACCCCTCCCCCTTTTTTAAAACATACAAAAAGCAAAAAAAAAAAAAAAGAATCTTTAGGAGGATTTCCCAGAAGGGTGTCTTTTACCACTAAAATATTTCATTCCAGCAGTTGAAAGACCATAAAAGGGTGAATGTCCTCCAGAGTCTCTAATAACGGTAATAGATCTTGTGTTACTATTCACAAGTGACCTCTGAGTCAGGCGATTTAATTTTTTCCCCTGCAGCATGGTTGGTTTCACACACAGTGTAATAACAGTTTTTGCACAACAAGACAATTCATCCAATTAGAAAGACTGTATTAAGTCTTTCATGAACAGCATGTATCATTACAGCTTCAGCTAGGATTTGATTCAAGACAACCTAATATATGCATGCGTGAGTCTTCATTTTTCTGTTGTTTTTTAAAAAAGATTCCTGACTTCCTTCAGCAATTTTGCAGACCATTGCCTGAACCCACCCTAGTTTCAAAAAATAACTAAGAACTCATCAAATGCTCCCTGAGCACTTTAAGTCAGGTACCAAGAATTCACCAGGCAACAGAAATGTGTATAAGGCTCCTCGTTTCTAGTTTCTACGTGGGTTAAATGAAATTCCACTAATGTCTCAAAGGACAAAAAACATAAAAAGGGACAGAACGGGCATAACCGGTTATTGCAATTACGTTTATGCTTTGCAACATTTCAACAACGCGCCGTTAATTATAAAGACAATACGATATTACCGAGAAAATCTTTAGATAAAGTGAATTTTGAGACTTCCATTGTAAACCTCAGCAAAGCACAAAAGATTTAAAAACAGAAACCAAAGGAAAAGGTGTTAAATGAAAACCAACCATCTGGCAATCTCTGCTATCAGAGTGGTTCAGTGGTTCAATGCCCACAGAAGCCTAAACCTAAGAATGTCTACACATTTCTTACTGCCTTGCTGATGAGATTAGGAAAGTTAAGCCCAGAATCTCTGCAGCAAAGGGCTGTAGTGACAGCTGCAGGAATTCTCAGGGGTTCCCTTCACCTTACTACCTTTAACTGATGCTGATAGGCTTCGCTTCCCCCTTCCATCTCTGAATCTGGGCAGGCCCCTCTGAGGAAGAGTATCGGCACTCCTTTGCTACAGGGCTAGGAGTGTCTTTACAGCTCTCCTGCCCCAAAGGGATTCTCCTACTCCTCCATGGCAAGCAGCCCAAACCTGTCAGATTAAGTTCTGTTTAGACTTTTGATGCAGGCGAGATGCTCTCTTCTGGTTTGATTGGTCAACACCCTCTAGGAATCCTGCTTCTTTCAGCAGAGGCCTGTATACTCCTTAAGCAAACCTCTAAAATGAGCTGAGACAATTCCACTCTAGTTCTCTTGTTCCTGCTGCCCACATTTTAACCAGAGGAAACACTAATATATCTTTTGCTTTGACAAATTCTAGACATGCAAGTCAATCCCTACGTGGCTCTCTCTTTGTTTCCACTATCACAATAACTAGCCAGTGCATCACTCTCCGTTAGATTTTTGGGGAAGTCATCAACCCATGGCACATGCCTGCCCACCCCAACTGCAAGGGATTCACTTCAAGCTGGATGAGGGGATGTGGGGTTCTGTTGCGATCTCTGTCACTAGGCTTGAGATAAGGGGCTGGCGCTGGTAGGACTCAGCACTGCAGCAACTTTCTCCAAGAATCCTCCCTCTTTTCTTCACCTAACTTTTCATTTCCTAACTTCTAGACCTTTGGATGTGAGTAACGGGTTAAAAACTGCAATAGTACTCAGACATCGAGGTTTAATCCTACTACTCTACAAGTTTTACTGGGTGTTCTGTCTCAAAACTCATTTTGGTATCTTAAGGTCCCCACCAAAACTTCTAACATCCTGTTATATAACTTTATCTCCTCTATGTCTCATTACCCCAATACTTTAGATAAATTCCTATCTCCTGACTGACTGCAAAACTCTTTAGGATCTTCCTTCCAAATAATTGCTCAGTATCCACTCCAGGATCAATTCCCCTCACCCTACATATCCCGGTTTAATACAGTACTACTTGCTGTCTCATTACCCCACTGTGACCTGCCACAGATTTGTGTCTTTGCATATGCTCCCTATCCTGCTAGAACGCCTTTCCCTTTACCCTGCATCAGGGAAACTTGTGGGCCTCTTCCTGTATGTTCCAGAGACACTTACATACCTCCACAATGGCAATTACCACCTCGTACTGAAAAGTAATTTTTAATGCCTCTGGCAAAAGACTAGGATCTATGATTCCTGAAAACAAAGACCATGTCCTTTCCTCTTAGTGTACCAGAACTTGCCATATAGAAGGTATATAATGTATATATATATGTTGAATGACTAAATCAATGGCTTGAAAATGCTTGATAAATAAAATGGGACCTAAAAAAAACAAGGTATCTACAATATTTCAAGCTAAATGGTAATTCCATGATAAATCCACTTAATGCAGATCAAATTGCATCATTAAAACTTGAATACAATCTGACAACTAAATACACATAAGTACCGTAAAATGCCACCAGTATAATTATCACTAATAACTCAGACTACTAGAAACAATGAAGGTAGACAAGACTGGATTAGAGAAAAATGTTAAAGAAATAAAATTCGATTACTGTCACATATATACTGTAACAAACTAATTAGCCAAGTGTTGCCAAGTACCAGTCCCTGCTGATATGTCTTAATGAATAGATAATTTGATCATTTTTAAATTGGCACATTCATTGTACTAATGCAAATGAACAAACTCAAACTGCCTAAAAACAACAGCATCAACATCAGCTTATGTTTGAACTCAGCTTATATAAAATTACCCTGAACCCTAAATTAATAGGATTTCATTTAATAAGATTTTAATATAATCTAACCCAACCTTAACCCTGTCCCTGGAATCCACACTGTTCCATCAATTAGTTTGGATAACACATGACAACATTGGAAAATAGTTTATTGGTTCTAGGATGGTGGGCACATACATCTAATATATTTATGTAGTAATTCAATCAGGCAACAAAACAAGTATCAAAGCCCAGCAAGTGGGCAAGGTTACTAGGAGGCAAAAACAAGTGAGACACAGTTTACCTTGAGGAATTCCTTTTATAAATTCCAAATCTAATTGTAATCCAACGAAAATTTTCTTTGAAGATAACTATAGGACACTTCAGAATGCTAATTTGTCCTTATTTGTCTTTAATGCTATTTGTGATATGATAAATTCAGGTTACATGTATTTATATGCTTGTTTTCTTTATAGAAAAGAAATATACAAATTGTCTTAAATACAGATGAGATCCACTACCACAAGAATGTTAATAAGCAAGCATGACAAGACACAAGGTCTCCAAAAGTCCAATCAATTCACCAGAAACCTACATATAGAAATCATCCCACTTCTTAACTACTTGTCTGGCTCCACTGAATTTGTAACCATGTCTAACCCATTTGACGTAAACTGACTTCAGAATGCCGTATTTCATTATATCAACTATTCTAAAAACTTGCCAAAGTGTCCATTGTATTATCTATCATGAAAAGCTCAAAACTGTCACTGGTAGGGTAGAACTCCAATGGGCTGAAAAGACAAAGGAAGAGCGTAAGTCTCAAGACTTCTGGTGAGGGAGCTCACATAGTTGTCCAACTTTAAGAATTCTGGAGTAAACCTTTCCCACTAAATCCACCAAATCATGGCCTGTCATCTCGATTACAGCCATCAGAGAGTAGCTATAATTGTGACAAAATGTCAGTGGCTTTCTTTTACTTCCCAACAAGAAAATGAAATCTAAAATATAAAAGTACTGCTAATGAACCTATGGTACACCAAGTAAAAAACTACTCTAGTACCTCCAAAAATGTATTTACTCCACTGTTTGCCCAACAGTGGCACTCAAAAAGGATCATATGTCATATATAAAAAGTAGTGCTTCATATGTAATAGAAACAGGCAATAAGACTCTTCCAGTTAATTTCAAAGATGTTTGTTTAACTTGTATTTGTCCAGCAATAGCTGATGAATCACCTACTCCAGGCAGACCTCCTATTATGACTTAGCCACCGCTTTCTGGGCCCATACCAAACCGTATGCTTCCCTGCATCATACCACTTATCACAGGGCATTCTAATTGTATATTGCCCATCTTCCCTATGCACTGTGAATTCGCCAATAACTATCTTTGAATCCCAAGTTCTAATTAAAATGTGTGCCCCAAAGATGTTCTCTATGACTGTTTACTAAATAACTGATTCTTCAATGCCCTTTCAAGCTCTTAAATGAACAGTATGTCTTGTCAAACCTTTTAAATATTTCAAACCTAACAACCAACATGTGATTTTCTCAACATTTTGTAAATGTTATTTTTCAAAATAAAGGGAATACAACAACCTACTTTTTTGTTCACTAAAAAAAATTCTTGTCTTTAATTAGGTTTCAGAATTTCTCAGTTATGATCACTACAAACAAAAAAGTATAAAAGAATAATTTTTGACCATTAAGCAATAATCCCAACGGCAAGCACTTTTGTTGATGTTGATTCACTTAGAACATCTCAATCTCTTTTTGACATGTGCTTACATGAGTCATGACTCTGTACGTGTTCTATTTAGGTAGAAATATCTGGCTAAATGTGATTTGCCTATGTATAGAAGAGCCAATGGAAGCTAGCATAGAAGAGGAAAAAATAATCACACAAGACTGAAGATCTGGCCAGATTTCAAACACATGTTGAGGTTTCTTTCTTAACATCTAATTATCTCTACAACTGACTAGGCTAATCTAACAAATGTAAAGCTAGTGAACCTTCTTTACTCTTTCAAAATTTTTTTAAGAAATGGTTTAACTAAAAGTTGTAGAGAGATAGTATAGCATATTGGGTTAAGAGCACAGAGTCTAGATATGTGCTGGGTTCAAATTCTGACTTTTCCAATTACTGAATGGCTGTGTGAATCTGGAGAAGTTAATCAACCTCTGTGCCTCTATTCCTAAATAATAATGGTACCCAACCTCAAAGAGCTGTGAGTATTCAATGAGTTAGCTCATATATGCAAATAAAGTGATCAGAATAGTGACTAGTATATAATAAGCATATGTAAATGTTGGCTATTTTTATTAACTGTTACTTTGTTCAAGAAGATGGTTCAGCTTCTAAATGAGTAGACTATATTTAAACCTATTTAGCCCTAGAAATTAAGGATAATAAAAGAAACAATTCATTCCAAAGCATCAGGTTATCAAAAGGCCTGTGACTGACTTACTCAACAGAGCTCAGAATGTGATCAAGCTGGCAAACATGATAAACACTCCACTTTTGGACTTGGCGGCACTATACGTGCAACTGGTTAAGTGAGTATCTTTCTGCAGTGAAGTTAACGTAATGAATCAGAATCCGTGTAACAAAGGTGATTAATGCAAAAAAAACAAAACTAAATGTCTTATAATCATAAGATCGCTGAACCTCAAATCAATCAATAGTAAATATTTATAACATGAATTCTACATTTAAAGTATTATACTAGAAGTCATTATATGTTTTAGTAAAATTTTATAAATTACATCAAACAGTTTTTATAACATTTCTAGTATTTCAAGGTACAGTTCTTATGCTATTTACAAATTATCTCTCTCCCATATACTGCCATTTATTTATTGTTTTTGTAAAGAAAATCAATCGGTTTTGTACACTGATCTGATATCTGGCCACCATATTGAACTCTCTTATCTAATCTAAAAGCAAAAGTTTTCAGTAAATTCTCTAGTATTTTCTAATTGTCTGTAAGTATTAGGAGCTCTGGGTTTTTATTTTATTACACATATATAACTTTTATTTCTTTTTCATGAATTAACAATGGCCAGAACCTCCAGAAAAATAGTAAAATTGACATCAGACATACTTTTCCTAATTTCAATGGAACTGCTTCTAAATAAAATTTGACTTGAGATTCTACCATTTGTCAGTATAAAATACTCCTCTTCATCTTGTGTAAGGCTTTTTACCTTGGATTCTATATCATCTATCTTGGATGATAATATTACCACATCTTATGCTTTCTTAATGATCTATCTAGCTTTTCATTTTCACTCTTTCATTTTCAGCTGTCACTTGTTTCAAGGTTTGTCTCTTAGAAAAAGCACAGAATTGTGTTTTTTAATAATATGAGCCTTCATTTTTTTAACTGAAGTATAGCTGATTTACAATATTGTGTTAGTTTCAGGTGTAGAGCAGAGTAATTCAATTATACATACGTATTTTTCAGATTATTTTCCAGTATAGGTTATTACAAGATATAGAGTACAGTTCCCTGTGCTATACAGTAAATCCTTGTTACTTACCTATTTTATGTATAGTAGTTTGTTAATCCCATACTCCTAATTTATCCCTCCCCCTGCTCTCCCATTTGGTAACCATAAGTTTATTTTCTATATCTGTGAATCTGTTTCTGTCTTGTATATAGATTCCATTTGTTTTTTTTCTTTAGATTCCAAATATAAGTGATATGATAGAGTATTTGTTTTCCTCTGACTTACTTCACTAAGTATAATATTCTCTAGGCCCATCCATGTTGCTGTGAATGGCAATATTTCATTCTTTATTATGGCTTAGTAATAGTCCATTCTGTATATATACCTCATCTTCTTAAGCAAATCATCTGTTGATAAGCACATGGGTTGCTTCCATGTCTTGGCCATCATAAATAGTGCTGCTATGAACATTGGGGTGCACATACATTTTCAAATTAGTTTTCATCTTTTACAAATATATAACCAGGAGTGGGATTGCTGGATCATATGGTAGCTCTATTTTTATTTTCTTAAGGAACCTCCATACTGTTTTCCATAGTGGCTCTATCAATTTACATTTCCACCAACAGTGCAAGAGGGTTCCCTTTTCTCCACACCCTCTCCAGCATTTGTTATTTGTAGACTTTTTAATAATAACCATTCTGACAGGTGTGAGGTGATACCTCCTTGAGGTTTTGATTTTCATTTCTCTAATAATTACGTGATGCTGAGCATCTTTTCATGTGCCTGTTGGCCATCTGTATGTCTTCTTTGGAGAAATGTTTATTTAGGTCTTCTGCCCATTTCCTGACTGGGTTGTTCGGGTTTTTTCAATATTGAGTTGTCTGTGCTGCTTATATATTTTGGATATTAACTCCTTATTGGTCACATCATTTGCAAATTTTTTCTCCCATTCTGTAGGCTTTTTCATTTTGTTGATGGTTTCATTTGCTGTTCAAAAGCTTTTAAATTTGATTAGGCCCCACTCATTTATTTTTGCTTTTATTTCTTTTGCCTTAGGAGACTGATCTAATAAAATGATCTAAGAAAATATTGCTATGATTTATGTCAGAAGATGTTTTGCCTATGTTTTCTCCTAGGAGTTTTATGGTGTCGTGTCTTATATTTAGGTCTTTAAACTATTTTGAATGTATTTTTGTATCTTGTGTGAGGGAGTGTTCTAATTTCATGGACTTACAAGTAGCTATCCAGCTTCCCCAACACCACTTTTTGAAGAGACTGTCTTTTCTCCATTGTATATTCCTGCCTTCTTTGTTGTCGATTAATTGACCATAGGTGTGTGGGTCTACTTCTGGACTTTCTATTCTGTTCCATTGATCTATATTTCTGCTTTGTTTGTTTTCTATCAATGTTCTTGTGCCAGTATCATGTTGTTTTGATTACTGCAGCTTTATAGTATAGTCTGAAATCTGGAAGGGTTATGCCTCCAGCTTTGTTCTTTTTCTTCAGGATTGCTTTGGCAATTCTGGGTCTTTTGTGGTTCCATATAAATTTTAGGGTTATTTGGTCAAGTTCTGTAAAAAATGTCATGGGTATTTTTTGGTTTTTTGTTTTTTGGGTTTTTTTTTTTTTGTGATACGCAGGCCTCTCACTGTTGTGGCCTCTCCCGTTGTGGAGCACAGGCTCCAGATGCGCAGGCTCAGCAGTCATGGCTCACAGGCCCAGCCGCTCCACGGCATGTGGGATCTTCCTGGACTGGGGCACGAACCCGTGTCCCCTGCATCTGCAGGCGGACTCTCAACCACTGCGCCACCAGGGAAGCCCTGTCATGGGTATTCTGATAGAAATTGCATTACATCTATAGATTGCTTTGGGTAGTATTACGAGCCTTTTTTTTTTTGATAAGGGAATTTAATTCATTCACAGTAATTGTGGTAACTGGAATATTTGGAATTATTCCTACCATCTTATTTTATGTTAATATTTGCCATCTTTTTTAGGTTTTTTAAAAAATTGTTTTCCTTTTGTTATATTATTTGGAAGTTATAAATCACCTTTAGTTACTAATAAAGGTTTAAATACATATTTAAACTTATTTTTCTACTAACATCAAAAAATACTCAGTTTAAAAACAAAATTCCACCCTTACTTAGCATGTTCTCACTCTTCGCACCACCACATTCCCACTACCTACTCCGACCACTTCCCATGTTTTAAAGCTTGTACTTTGTTCCAGGTAGTTGTTTTTCATAGTTTATACAAACAATTATGGTTAATTTAAAGTAATATTTACTGGATATTTTGATCACCTTTTAACATCTCTTCTCTATACTTTCTTGGATTCGTTTTCAGTTTTGCTAGAACACATTCTTGAGGGGCTTTTCCTCCCATAAAATCAGTAACCAAGAAATGTTCTTGAATTATTGCCCATCAGAAAAAGCCTTTATTACCATCCCTTGTAAAAAGTAGAATGATGGAAAGGAATATTCCGGGTTCAAAGTGACTTTCCTCAAGAAATTGGAAGACAATATACCAATGTATTCCAGTACCCAGTGGGCTGCTATAAAAAATCTAAGGTCAATCCAATTTTAAATGACTTCATCTTTTCCAATTCTTCTCTAAAATCTCTTTTGATGTTTTCTTTATTCTTGAAGTTCTGGGCATGGATATAGGTATTGATCTATTCTCACTTGTGCTATGTGGCTTTCAGAGGGTCCTAACAATCTATATCTTTGTGTCTTTTTTGAGCTTAGGAAATAGTTTTCTGTCATATTTTAAGTTTTTCTCCTTCATCTTCTCTTCAGTTTTCTCCAATTGAAATTCCTACAGAAAGATGTTAGAACTCCAAGATTGACCTTCAATGTCTTAACTTGTTCAGTTTTCATATTTTTTCTATATTCTGAAATATTTAGTTGGCTATTTTATAAATCACTAATCCAGCCTCTATTTACGTACGTAAGTTTTTAATTTCTAAAGTCTCTTGCTCTTGAATTTCTTCATCACAGCAGTATCTTATATACAATACAAAAACATACAATATCTTGCCAACATCTCATAGGTACTGGATTGTTTTTATATTATTCTCTGCGCCCCAAGTTCTTCTTCTGGAAAGAGATGCTCTGGTTAGTCATGCTGTTAAATTTTCTTAAAAGTCTGATGAGCCTTGATTATCCATTTTTATTGATGAATCACGGCAAAACTCATTGGAGAGAGCTGACATGGGCTGCTTCTGTAGATGTAAAGAAATGTTTCCTTGATTAAGACTCTCCTCTGAATTGAAGGATTGACTATGGAAGGGCTGAAGAATAAATGGTAAGGGATGTCCACTGACAGCTCCACTTTGGGGTGTCTGGCCATGATACAAGTAGGCAGGGGACCAACACCCCTTTTTCCTTCCCTGCCCTCTGACCAAATAAAAATTTTATTCTGGCAATGGTGGACTTTGTGTTTTTCCCCTTGAGAAGAATTCCTCATGCTTTTTATAAAATTCAAAGTTACCACAGAATTTGTTCCCCTCTGAGTCCTTCAGCAACACCAGAAGCCCATTCCAAGCAGGTTTTAATCCGAAGACAAAGCTACTGCTAACTGATATTCAACTGGGAGCAAAGAGACTCTGCTGTTCTAAATGCACTTCTAGGCCCCATCCTCACCAAACCCACCCCCATCCTTTCTGTTACTCAGTGTTCAGTGACACAAGACAAATGGCTTCTGTTTCATTATATGAGTAAGCTAGTGAGTATCACAGTGATCTAGGGTTGAACTTTTAAGCAATTTATACTCTGTTGACTTCTCAGAAGAAACCCAGCCCAATATTAGCCCTCAGGAAATCAAGAAAGGTAAAAAATTGACATAGGACTGCTTGCCTGAGTATAAACTCAAGGCTTCATGCAAAAAACTGAAAAAAATATAAAAAGGTTCAAATGCCAGTTAAAAACATTTTATTCTATAGATATCTATGTTGGGTTTATAAAGAAGAAATAAACATATTGCCACAGGATGGAATAGATACTTGACCCTGTATTTTCATCTGTGTTTCTCTTTGCCTAATTGTTTCATGCTGACAGGCTCGTCCCAATTTTGCTCTAGGCATAATCAATGCTATGGCTGCAAGGGAATAGTAGTACAGCATTTCTTATCTGTAAAGCTCTTTATTAAAAGTACTGTACATTCTGGCTTCTTTTTGCTGGTATGAAGAACACAGGAAGCCGACTGACTTCAGGGGGTAGCAATTCATAGAACTCGGTGACAATAGAACAGAGTGCAAAGTGTCCAAGGACTCTTTGTGCAAGTTCCTTTATAGAATATATTTTCTCCTTTTCTCACAGCAGTAACTTACAGACCATTAAATTTCACACATTTCCTATTCATTTTCCATGTTAAAATATGGCTTATGACCCAGAGTAGAACTATCACAGGATTCTGCCCTGAAAGTCAACTTTTTACTATTTGATAATATATGACTTTTAAAAGACCAGCAAGTCATGGGCCATGAACCTATCCCCATAAGTGATTTAAATGGCTCAAACATGTGTACACCTTCACAAATGGACAAAAAAAAAAAAGCCCTGAAAACATTACAAAGGATAAGATAAAATTATCAAAGACTGCAATTGTTCCCATTAAGTAAGACCTTTAGTGAGACTTAACAACCAAAAGGTAAAAGGGAAGTAAAAGTCCTCAGAGTTGTAAATGCAAGCAAAAACAAAATAAGACAAACAAAAAAACACAGCTCTATCCCCAATTCCAAACAAGAGAAAAGCAAGCAAGTACCAAGGATTTAAAAGAGGCATTGGGTTTCACAAAACTTAATTTGATAAGCTCCTTGGTGAGAGTAGATTTTAAGGAAGGAACTTGTGGTTCTCTACAGTCAAAGTTTATAAACTTTTCCTCTTTGGCATATTCCATTTTATAAACTAGTCAAAAAGAAACTGTTATGCCTTACATGTAGCAGTTAGAGTTCTTCCACTGAAGTTGAAATACTAAGCTATTGTAAGATTTTACTTTAAACCATCTCAGCCTATCTAAAAATTACTCATCTTCGTGGTTAATGTTCAATTCAGATGCCTAAGTATTTAATCTTGCCATAAACTCTTAACAATATAGGTAGAAACAGAAAGGTTTCTTAGGTTTTAAAACCACTAACAAGCAGCCTGGATTTCCAAAAGAGAATATAATCTGTTGTCAGGTGTTCTCTCTACATCTATTTATATGACATACTATTAAGCATTTAATAACCTATAGTCTTTTGCCGAATCACTTATCTATGTGAAAAGTAGCCTCCTCCTCCAACACCTCTATTATTCTCTAGGATATAATGCTTCAGATGGAGAAATGTCAATTCCGATAGCTAGAGGGAAGCTATAGTTAATAATATAGCTAATATAATAAGTGGTTATTATAACAATTATATATTTAATATATTAAATATTATGTAATAATTAGCCAATGATATAGCTAATATAATATAGCTAAGCCAATAGATATTAGAGAAGGTTTTAAGAGGTGAATAGTATCCCTTTCTTCTCAAGGGGCCAGGGGCCAGAGTAATAAGTGGGGAACTGGGGGGAAGGCAGGGGAGTCCCACGAAGACACAGAGAAAAGTTTACCTGAGGCTGCCAGAAGGAACATGGGTGGGATATTACTGGAAACCAAGGTCAGAGGTGGCAAAGAACTAAACATAAACTCCAAAAGGGAAATGAGAGTTAGGAAGAGAGGAAGAAAAAGTAAGGCTTCTCGCTGAGAGTATTAGAAGCAAGATACAATCAGGTATATGGAATGGGTTGAGGAAAGTGGTACAGAACTGGTGCTATCACCAGTTAAGTTTCTATAGAGGCACACAGTGCAGGTCACAGAGCCAGACGTGGTTCTTAATTAGTGAGCTGTCGCTGTGCTGGGCTCACCTGAAAGGGGAGATAGGAAGTCAATCAACATGTGTTGATTAAGGGTTATTAACCTCTTCTTAAGGAGGCTGTTATCAGTCTCAGACATTTCCAAACTGTCCACAATCATGTTTCATAGATTAGTCAATCATTTAATAAGGGTTCAAAATATGATTTGATATTGCCCTTTAAAAAACCATTCAATTAAAATTTAGAAAATGTCCTTATTTAAGCCTGGGGTTCACATTATCCCTTATTAGAGCCTATGTTTATATTCACTACCACTGATTTCAAACTAGATATGCCCAGATCTGGACAAATCACAGAGTTAGGAAATAGCTCTCTGAAGAAGAAATAATAAGCCCAACAGGACGTTACTGTTTATGAGCCATGAAGCCATGTGCTTCAACCGTCATTCAGGCATCTCTGAAGGCAGCATGAATGATTTACATCAAACTGTGGGGAAAAAACCATTACTCACAGTATCAGAAAGGCAGGAACTGTTATATAAACATAACCAAAAAGCACATGAATCCATCATCTGCAATTTCCAGAAAAAAACACTAATTTAGGAATTAGATGGCGTTCCCATATATTATAAGCACAGACTATGATACGAAAATCTCTCTCTAAACTAAATCAATGTGTTTAAAAACTTTCACGACTTCCATGGGAATTCACACAGGATGCTCATTCTTGGATCTCTCCCCAGAACACTCTAAGACATTCCTTCCAAGAAAGAAAAGGCACTTAATTTTTACTGAGAGCTGCCTGACCTGAGCTTGTATCTTCTGCAAATTAAGTCTCATGATGTCTGGATAAGAAGACTATATGGATTATCAGTAACTGCTGACAGCATTTCTAGATATGGAAAAAAAAAGTTCCTTACTATTTTTTTCAAGTATCAATTTATTGCTGTGGCCTTGAGTAACTATCTAGTTATTTTAACACCATCATCTGTATCCAGTTAACTCTAAAATGGTACTCACAAGGCCAAGTTCCCTTCAGACTATCTAGCTCCATTAGACTTCCATGGCCCATGTATTAAACCCAACAAAAACGCGTGCCACAGAGGAACATGGTGAGGGACTAAGGATGAAAACTCACTGGGGAAGGGGATCCATCAAAGTACCTGATAAGTAAGAAGAATAATTACATTTTTAAAGAAGTATATTTTCTTATTATTAACACTAAAAGTGTTAGTTGATATTGATAACTTGCATTACTATGAATAAGTACTATCAAAAATAATTTCTATTAATACCTTAGGATGAATAATAATAATCATAATCACACTAAACACACTTCAAATATGGCACATCTCTTTCAAACTTTTCAAATATTTTCTCTCACAAGGTCTTAGAGTAGAATTCTTACAATAAATTATGGTGTCACACAAACACAATACTGCAGGCCAGTGAACTCTATATAAGAGGTTAAGTGACCACCAAAACAGAGTTAGAAGACATCTTCTAAATTCCTATTCTTACATACCAATTTACTTAGTATCTGCTTATTAGTAGTCTAAGACTTTTCTTTAGTATTGACTCCTCCATGAATTTGAGCCAATGATTGCTTAAACATAATATACCTTTTTATAAGGTAAGAAAGGACAAACACACATGAAACAATACATTTCATGCAGTCATGTCAACTTAATGAAAGAAACAGAAAACACTCCTCCAATAATAGATCTCAACCCTAACTCATCTAATTGAATCTACACCAAGCAGTTACAATTAGAGAATTGCTTTTTCACAATATTCAATCCTCTTCTTCAGGCTGCTTTACCTTGTAGCTAAACGCCAGAGAAATGATATGATATGGTCACTTAATAAGGAAAAGTGAAGAACACTACCTCCTACTTCTAGTCTTCTTTTATCCTTTTCAAAAGACTTAAATAACTCCACTTGTAAGTTCTTATTAATTATATTGCCTTTGCTTCTGCATGAGTTTGGGTAACTACATTTCAACATTTTACCCTACCATTCACCTTAACAAGCAAAATTACACGGGGTGTTTTTACTCACTTCTTTAAAAACTTCCTAGAAATTATCAACAGAAGTGTAACATATTGACTTTAATTTATAGCACTGCTTCTTAATAAACATTTATTGAATAAATAAATGAACCGGGATGGTCACCCCAGTGCTTCCCAACTTTTTCCATTTCATGGCACACATGAAAAGTGTTTATAAGGATCCTGGATCACCCTAGAATTTCAAAGACTAAATGCATTTCCTAAGTATCAATACATACATTGATATAACACATGTTCTACACCAGTGGCAAACATAGGTCAGGTAACCTACAGTATGACTTCCTCAGATAATCTCCAGGCATTACCTGTGCATTAACTATTCTAAAGAGATAATCCTACAAGGTGTCAACAGTGATAAAAAGCATTTGGTAGAATTAGGACTGTTACAGAAGCTGAAGGGAGAAATAAAGTAGGAAGCAAGCTGAAGTGTTTCACGTTATGTGAGACAAAGGTACTCTGAATACATTACGGATCCACTTGCAGAATCAGACAGAGAAATCTAGTCAGAGGGAAAACTTTTGTGAGATAGCAGTTGTTTACCTGACAAAACGGAATGAGCGTGACAAGTTGGGGACAAAAAGGAATTGCAAATACATTAACTTCATTATCTAGGAAAACATGTTTATCCCACCTTCACCAAATTTTTTTCCTATAGGAACACTCCATAAAGAGATGGACTTTTTCTTCACCATGCTTGATAAAGAACACAAGCACAGACACTAAGATAGAGAAGATAATAAAAATGCCATACCTACTTGGTTAGGAAATCCTTCCCTTAACAGGAAATGCATTCTAGAGATTCTATCCAATAGAAAAAGAATTACAGATATCTATGCTAAATATATGGTTAGTTTAAAAGGCGGGGGTGGGGGGCAGTTTTATTAATAATGTCTGATGGTTATCTTATTATTATACTCCAAGAACTGTGCAGATAGGAAAAATGATTATTTATCTTTAGTAAGTTTAATATGTTTATTAAACAACATATCTTTAACATGTTGTTTTATACGGTACTGATCAGCATGTTTTATATGGTACATGATCAGCATGTTAATCAGTACCATATAAAACAACGACCCACTATTTTTTTTGTTTATTAAATGACTGAATAAAAATACAATTAAATTGCAAGAAGTTAAAAAGAGATTAATTCCTATTATACAGGCCCATTTATTCTGAATTAATTAATTTTTCCACCTTAAAAGATTGATATGAGAACTAAGGGATATGCATGCTGAAAAAGGGTGCAAGAGTTAATGAAAGCATTACAAATTAGCAAATCCATCAATAACAAAAATAACAGATTAGCATCAGGTGTAGATTCTCTTTCGAAGTGTCTTTCATTAAAGAAACATGTGCATCATGAAGTAGACATCAACTCAGAGTAAGGAGAAAAAAGAAAAAAATGGGAAAATAAAGATAGCAAAAAAAAAAACAACCTGTACTCTAAAACTCTGATAAAAATTATCCACAATGAAAGAATAATCTACAATTCCAATATTAAGCTTTACCCCCATTACTGCTCCATTATTTTCTTGCTTTACCTGAGAGGAATCAGCTTGGGCAAATTCTGTAGTGACCTTCAGTATCTGACGAAGATTTCGTCCTTTATCTTCAACAAGGAGGTAAGCCAGCAGAAGAAAAACATGCACAGGGATCGCTGTGGTAATAGGGAGCAATGACTCTACGGAAGCTAACCAGTCACTTATCGCAGACTCTTCTCTCATTACTTCAAGGATCCTCCAGGCTGTAAATATTGAACCATACATGCTGGTTATAGGGAACACAAGCTTGTAGGAGAGCTGAAAAGTAAACACAAAAAAAGGCATGAATAAATGAGATAAATCTATCCGTCAGGAATACATTTCTGACATTCATTTATTTTTTATATTTCATTGTAAGAAATCAATCCTTCCTAGAAAATTTTCCATTCCTGCCCAAAACCTCTCTGCACGTATTTAAGCTAATGGGATTACACAAAAAGAAAATAGCTGTCAGGTGGATCTCTAGAATAGTTTATTACCAATTTTCCTCATGTTTACCATTCGCTCCAAGTTAAGGCAGAAAAAAAAAAAAGAGTCAATATAAAAACCCAGAAGCAACAGAGTCTGGGAAAAGCCATTACCACTTACGAAGTATTCACCAGTGAGAGGGAAGATAGGAAAAAAACACTGTATTTGCCCAGCTCCAGGGCCCAGTAAGAGGCAACTCGGGGCAGATGGCAGATTTGGACTGAGGACAATTCATTTTTGTAACAGACAGTCTGTTGATAGGAACAGAGTTGGTTCAGCTGGAGCCTGGAAATTCATTAATAATTGTGAATAACTCCTGCAAGAAGAAATAGCCTGACAGCTCTAAATTGAAATGATACCCGAAGAAGATGTTATACTTAAGTCAATCTGAGGAATGACTCCTCATGGAAGTCAAGTGGTGCAGTCAGAGTCAGAGACTGGATAGAACTCTGCCAATGTGAGCTGTGTGTCCGAATGGCCCAGGAGAAGCCACAGACATTAATGAGGAATTAGATATTGCCTGCTCAAAAAATAATTCAATTCATTTAGAGTACAATGAGACAAATTAGAAATTTCTAGATTATAACTATCCTGTTATTGGAGACTGACTTACATGGATAAGAATAACAGTTGAAAGGATGAGAAGTAAAAGTTAAGCCTTATAAAACTTTTTAATAACAACTTTATTGAGATATAATTCACGTCATAAAATCCAGACTTTTAAAGTTTATAACTCAGTGAATTTTAGTAATTCATAGAATTGTGTAACCATCATCACCAGCTAACTTTAGAACATTTTTCGTTACCTCAAAAGGAAACCCCATGCCCATTAACGTCCCTCTTTATTCCTTCTGACCCACAGGCCCAGGCAACCATTAATCTACTTTCTGTTTCTATTCTGACCATTTCATATAGTAGGAGCCACACAATATGTGGTTTTTTGTGACTGGCTTCTTTTACTTAGCATATTCTCAAGGTTCATACATGTTGTGTCTGATAACAATACTTCATTTCTTTTCATTATCAAATAATATTCCACTGCATGGATATACCATATTTTGTTTATCCACTCATCAGTTAATGGACACTGGGGTTGTTTCCACTTTTTGGCTATTATAAATAATGTTGCTAGGAATATTGCTGTAAAAGTTTTTCTGAGAACATAGGTGTTTAGTTATTTCAAGTATATGCTTAAGAATGAAGATAACCTTTATTTGAAACTAACTGCCAGGATAAAAACATACAGGGAAGCTCTATCTTTACTGATAGGAAAAGATCTCACACAGAAAAACAAAAGATACATACAGTGTGCCTGAAATGCTACTAATTAATTTTTTAAAGGAAAGCACAGAGACCGTATATTTGTATTTGCATATATATGTGTGTATACATACACACACACATACACACACACACAAAGAAAAGTATTTAGACAATTATAGAAGAAATTAATAGCTACTAATCTTCATTTTCTATCTTAAGAGTGTGGAAACTGGACAAACAGAATCACAGGTGAGAAAGAGACTTCTCATTGTATACCATTTATAATTCTTACCATTTTAATGTATTACTATTTTAAAAATTATAAATTTTTAAAATTAAATGATACCTGATTTATTATAACCCTGTCTAAGAATTTTTTTCCCAAGAAGATGGAATTCATTAAAGACGAGAGTCAATTTCTTTAGCCTAATGACAAATAGCACTGGACTTGAGATTTAAAAGACCAGGACTTTAGCGCAGCTATGCCAGCTATCAGCTGTTATGCAAACTCTCTGAGCCTTACTTTCCTCATTTGTAATATGGAACTAATGCCTACCTTCCTGCCAAAATTATTGAAGTTGATAATGAGATAGTATCCACAAAGCACTAGCACAGTGCCTAAAGTTGCAGAGGAAAGAAAAATATTATCCTTGTCATCTTTAGGAGAGAAAAATAAAATTGCTGGATATGAGTATAAGAGAAAATAATTGGAAATCACCATGAACCATAACTCGAGTCAAAAGCAGCAACATTACAAAGTAAACATAGTGAAACAGAAAAGTAATCCTACTTTGCTTAAAGTATTAGTCCAGGTTCAGGCTCTGTTTTTTGTTTGCTTGTTTTCCTAAGGTAGAACAATGAGGAGAGGAGAAAGGCACAATGTTAAATAAGAGATCACAGAACGGCCTCTCTGTCCCATTGAGTGACAGCTGCCACTGGCACAGTCCCAGGGCAAAGGTGCCACCAAAGGTTTTCTCTCAGCACCAGCTACCAAATCCTAGCCCCACCGCCTGGGGGAGGACCTGTGAAAGTGCTGGTAGGCCCTGTGTTTTAGAGGAGAAAGTAGGTGTTTAAAAATAAAAGAGAGGCTCATGTCAGGTGAACTATATCTCAATAAAAAAATAAGAGAGAAGAAAACACAGAAAAATAACATTTAACTGAATATTAAATGGTTGCAAATCATCTTCAGACGTGAAATAGTTGCGAACCTTTACTTTTTAAAAAACTAATATGAAAAGACAACCCTCAGGGGGCTTCCCTGGTGGCGCAGTGGTTGAGAGTCCGCCTGCCGATGCAGGGGACACGGGTTCGTGCCCTGGTCCGGGAAGATCCCACATGCCGCGGAGCGGCTGGGCCCGTGAGCCATGGCCGCTGAGCCTGCGCGTCTGGAGCCTGTGCTCCACAACGGGAGAGGCCCCAACAGTGAGAGGCCCGCGTACCGAAAAAAAAAAAAAGACAACCCTCAGAATGGGAGAAAATATTTGCAAATGAAGCAACTGACAAAGGATTAATCTCCAAAATTTACAAGCAGCTCATGCAGCTCAATATCAAAAAACAAACAACCCAATCCAAAATTGGACAGAAGACCTAAATAGACATTTCTCCAAAGAAGATACACAGATTGCCAACAGACACATGAAAGAATGCTCAACATCATTAATCATTAGAGAAATGCAAGTCAAAACTACAATGAGATATCATCTCACACCAGTCAGAATGGCCATCATCAAAAAATCTACAAACAATAAATGCTGGAGAGGGTGTGGAGAACAGGGAACCCTCTTGCACTGTTGGTGGGAATGTAAATTGATACAGCCACTATGGAACAGTATGGATATTCCCTAAAAAACTAGAAATAGAACTACCACAGGACTCAGCAACCCCACTACTGGGCATACACCCTGAGAAAACCATAATTCAAAAAGAGTCGTGTACCAAAATGTTCATTGCAGCTCTATTTACAATAGCCAGGATATGGAAGCAAGCTAAGTGTCCATCAACAGATGAATGGATAAAGAAGATGTGACACATATATACAATGGAATATTACTCAGCCATAAAAAGGAACAAAACAGGTATTTGTAGTGAGGTGGATGGACCTAGAGTCTTTCATACAGAGTGAAGTAAGTCAGAAAGAGAAAAACAAATACCATATGCTAACACATATATATGGAATCTACAAAAAAAGGTCATGAAGAACCTAAGGGCAAGATGGGAATACAGATGCAGACCTACTAGAGAATGGACTTGAGGATACGGGGTGGGGAAGGGTAAGCTGGGACAAAGTGAGAGAGTTGCATGGACATATATACACTACTAAACGTAAAATAGCTAGTGGGAAGCAGCTGCATAGCACAGGGAGATCAGCTCGGTGCTTTGTGACCACCTAGAGGGGTGGGATAGGGAGGGTGGGAGGGAGGGAGATGCAAGAGGGAAGAGATATGGGGACATATGTATAACTGATTCACTTTATTATAAAGCAGAAACTAACACATCATTGTAAAGCAATTATACTCCAATAAATGTTTAAAAAAAACTAATAAAAATTTTCAGGTACACTAAATATTAACAATAAGACATCTGGTAGTACTTCTTTGTCTAAAGAGGACTGACAAAGAAATCGTGAATGCAGGTGAACAATATAGATTTTCATTAACTTAAAAGAACAACAGTTTTCTATAATGTTGACTAAAACAGGCTTAACAAAAATGGGACCAGGATTTGATCTGGAGAGGGAGTGTGGAAACAAACCTAGAGACACTTAAAAGTAGGACCAGTTTTTGCTAGAAGGAATTTATCACTCACCAGACCAGAAGCAGAAGACTGGAAAAGATAAAGCCTTAACGAGTCCTTCAACTCTACACCTCTATGAAGAATCTAGTCAAGAGCTGAGAGGCTTGGTAGTGGTTAATTATCACCAAAAGACAATGAACACCATCCCCGGTATCCATCTTATTAAGAAGACAATGATAACCATTTTGACTGGTGTGAGGTGGTATTTCATTGGAGAGGCTGTGGAGAGAAGGGGACCCTCCCCTACACTGTTGGTGGGAAGGTAAATTGGTGCAGCCACTATGGAGAGCAGTATGGAGGTTCCTTAAAAAACTAAAAATAGGGCTTCCCTGGTGGCACAGTCGTTGAGAGTCCACCTGCCGATGCAGGGGACACGGGTTCGTGCCCCAGTCCGGGAAGATCCCACATGCTGCGGAGCGGCTGGGCCCGTGAGCCATGGCCACTGAGCCTGTGCGTCCGGAGTCTGTGCTCCGCAAAGGGAGAGGCCACAACAGCGAGAGGCCCGCGTACCACAAAAAAAAAAAAAAAACTAAAAATAGCGCTACCATATGACACTTCAATCCAATCCCACTCCTGGGCACATATCCAGAGAAAAACATGGTCCGAAGGGATACATGCAACCCAATGTTCATTGCACCACTGCTTACAGTAGCCAAGACATGGATGCAACCTAAATGTCCATCAACAGAGAAATGGATTAAGATGTGACACATATATACAGTGGAATATTACTCAGCCATTATAAAGAATGAAATAATGCCATTTGCAGCAACATGGACAGACCTAGAGATTGTCAAACTGAGTGAAGTAATTCAGGCAGAGAAAGAGGAATATTGTATGATATTGCTTACGTGTAGAATCTAAAAAGAAATGATACAAATGAGCTTATACAAAACAGAAACAGACTCACAGACTTAGAGAACGAATTTATGGTTACTAGCAGGGAAAGGTGAAGGGAAGGGATAGTTAGGGAGTTTGGGATTGACATGTACACCTGCTATATTTAAAATGGATAACCAACAAGGACCTACTCTATAGCACAAGAAATCTGCTCAATATTATGTAATAACCTAAATGGGAAAAGAATTTGAAAAAGAATAGATATATGTATATGTATAACTGAATCACTTTGCTGTACACCTGAAACTATCACAACATTGTTAATCGACTATACTCCAATATAAAATAAAAAGTTAAAAAAAAGACAGTGATAGAAGCCCAAGATCTAATTCCTTTTAACTTCCAACCAAAAGCTTTTACGAAACCAGTTTACTTCAACTTACTATTGATTTACTGTTTCCCTGTAAATCTGAAATGCTGTTATTAACTCCAAGTTCAGCACACAGATGATAAATCACTGTTCAGCTAAAAGAAACTCAAAAAAACGAAGTGGAGCCAATAGAGTATAGGCAAATCTAAACTCTATTTGTCAAACAGACAAAATCTGAATCTCAATCCTACCATCCACTACCTGTTCAATGAGGGGAAGTTAATTAACCTCCCTAATTTCAATTTCTTCACTTGTAAAATGAGTATTATAAGATTATCATCAAGGAAATGCAAATCAAAACCACAACAAAATAGCACTTCACACCCACTAGCATGGTTATAATAAAAAAGACAGGCAATAACAAGTGTTGGCAAGGACGTAGAGAAACTGGCACCTTCATACACTGCTAGTGGTAATGTAAAACGGTGCAGTTGCTTTGGAAAAGTGTGGCAGCTCCTCAAATGATCAAACATGGAGTTACCATATGGTCTAGCAATTCCACTCCTAGGTATCTACCCGAGAAAAATGAAAACCTATGTCCATACAAAAACTTGTATAGGAGTGTTCATAACAGCATTATTCACAATAGCCAAAAAATTAAAATAACCCAAATGTTCAACGGATGAATGAAAAAATAAAACTTGGTATCTCCATACAATGGAATATTATTTGGGAGTAGTTTCTTTTTGGAGTAATAAAAGGGTTCTAAAATTGATTGTGTTGTTGTGTACACAACTCTGCAAATATACTAAAAGCCATTGAGTTGTGTACTTTAAATGAGTAAAGCGTATGTACGAGAATTTTATCTCAATAAATCTATTTTTAAAAATAACCAGGGCTTCCCTGGTGGCACAGTGGTTGAGAGTCCGCCTGCCGATGCGGGGTACACGGGTTCGTGCCCCGGTCTGGGAAGATCCCAAGTGCCGCGGAGCGGCTGGGCCTGTGAGCCATGGTCACTGGGCCTGCGCGTCCGGAGTCTGTGCTCCACAACGGGAGAGGCCACAGCAGTGAGAGGCCCGCGTACAGAAAAAAAATAAAAAATAAAAAAATAACCAGCCTCCCACTGCATGACCCTTGGCAAGTTACCTATCTTCTCTACGCCTCAGTTAACTCTTGGATAAAATTAGACCAATAATATTAGCTACCTCAAAGAGTTTGAGATAAAATCAAATGACTTAATATATGGCAAAGCACTTAAAATGGAGCCTGAACGTAAGACATGCTTAATAAACAGCACCATGAAGCAGGGGCTTTGTTGCCCATCTGGCCAAGGGCCGGAGAGCTTCAACCATTAGTCCAAGGCCACACAGCTGGAAATGGCAAAACAAAACTATTTCAAAGTTACTGTGAGAAATGAGTTGACCCACATAACTTCTTACAGAGCATGTGCTCAATAAATGTTAACTTTAGCTATAAATAGGACAACAATCTATTACAAATTTTGATTTTTTTTAAGAGACAAATATTCAAAATGCTTTCTGCTTACTATATACTAATTCAAAGCAGCTGTGAATGAAACCTACTAGGCACTGCTTTATTCCAAGGTAATAAAGTTCACAGTACTTTAAGTTTGAATAAAGTACATTATCAAAAAGTACCAGTGAATAAATGTATGACAAATCCTAGCTCAGTCACACTGTCTCTAAATCTTTCTGTTGACTAAAACATTTCTCCAGAGCTGAATCTTGCCCTACTATATAATTGCAGGAATTTAGCTTTTAAGTCTCTTTCCCACTTTATTTCACCCAACCATGGCTCCCAAGAGCACGCAAGAGACCCCAGTGGTTGGCTTCCTGTGTCCCAGCTCTGGCCTATGGCACTCCCAGCACACTTCACCAGCTAGCAGGCCATAACTGCAATCTTTCCAACAAGCTGTGATATCAGCCTTGAGCGGGGAGATCCATTTAGTTCCATCCTTGCGTACTCTCCCTCAGCCCTAGAAGTAGTAACTGCTCCCTACATTGGTTATTGAGATATTCCTTAGAGCCTCATTTACAGCTTTCAATAATTAAACACCTTTTACTAGTTAACCATTTTTCGTATTAAGTTTTTCTTTGTTCAAATTATCAGTGTGGTTTCTCTCTCCTAACTAGACCCTGACTCATACACTGGCGCTTTCTCCACCCTCCCCCCAACATTCTTTGGGGTAGGGGGCAGCAAGATTTTAAGGACTTTAGAGTTTACAACCAGTGTTTGATATTTTCACCTAGGAGAACACAAATAGATGGTTTTAACTATCACATTTAACAGCTACAAAGGGATTCTGTTTTTCATACACCATAAATAAATAAATAAATAAAAGCTTATTAGATTATGTTAATCTTTTATTTGAAAGAGATGAATGGCTGGCTTGATATCTTTTTTAATTCTTAGAAATTGGGACAAGTTAAAATATATTTTATTTCTTGGTTATCAACATTTCAGAAATGGATAGGTAATAGAGAACTACATGGTACAGTATATTTACCCTTGGTTTCATTTATCAGAAGAATTGTACTTCTGAAGAAACGCTTTATTTCTAAACCAAACACTCTTAAGTCGGAGTCACCAATTCAAAAATAAATAATAAAAATATAAACAACAAAACTCTGTGATGTTAAACAAAGTCTTTCTGTAATAAATCAAGACAGTAAAATGATCTTTTGTATTCGTATCAGAAGCACACATTCCTCATTGAACAGAAATTTCTTGAATGTCTACTATGCGGCCAACAATAGGTCAAGTGTGGAGGATGCAAAGACAAATAAGCTAGGGTGTTACCTATTTCTTTAAGTATGTGGAAAACTGCTATTTTTAATTTTCCCATCTATAATCAGCTGAAAAAGATAATGCAGAAACACCTAGGGTGGAAAAAATACCAAAAGTTCAACAATTGTTGCAATTTAAATATTAACATGCTTAGAGAATAAAGGCTAAGTGTGAAAAGGGCCAAGATTCCTTCCCTCAGTGAGCTCACAGCATAGTCGAATGTACAAATATGTACCCCCTAAATTAAGACACAACACAACTCAGTAATGCTAAAAGTACTTGGATGCAAAGGAAAGAGAGTAATGAATTCTGACTCAGGGAGGCTGAGAACACTTGGCTGGGTCTTGAAGAATGAGTAGATCAGGCAAAGGAGATAAAAGATCATCCTGTGCAAAAGCAAAGATTCAGGAAGAGACTCGGAGGGTTTGGGGCAAGTTAAATTTACAGGTATGTTTGGAATCTAGAGTCTGGACGGGTGCAGAAGAAAAGCCAACAGTAAACTGTGGCTTAAATTATTTTAAAGGGTGATCATATATCCACTCAAAGGCTCAAGAAAGCAGCACACTAGCATCAGGAGGCATTTACCCCCTAATAGCATTCCTTCCTCCTCCCTCTTCACCAGCTGCTGAAGAGAAAAATCCAGCTATTAGTGCTGATGAATAAGATTCACTCACACCTGAACAAATAGTAAGCTGAGTACTTACACATTCGATTTAGGGTGATCCTCAGTACCTATCACTCATGATTTAAAGGAACAGAACTCTCAGACATAGTGCCCTGTCCCTACCCCCATTCAGAATCCAAGTATTGTTCTCTATGGGCAAACCAAGAGGGAAGGTAAAAGGCTATTAGAAATTTTTGGCCACAGTGAGTAGTCCTGTCAGAGCAGATGCAAGAACTTCCTTCTCTTAATGCAAATCAATTACCTATTTCAAGTTTTAAAGTTTTAGTCAAACAATTAGGATTGAGGAAACTGTAGCATACATTCAATTTGCCTGTAGGCTACTTTCTGCTGTATGATCAAACAAGGAACAGGACCAGCAATCCCTAACAATGGCTGGATTTTTGCTGCCAGAACATTTAATCATACATTATTAGAGGAATCTCTGCTTTTGCAGACAGAACAACTGAGGCACTAGCTTGCATTTATGTAATGCCTCTCTCTCTGGCGACTTAAGATGCTTCACCAGTTTTATCTTCTTTAATCCTCATTCAATCCCCATAAAAGTCATAGCTGGGAATAATACTACACTTTACCGAAGGCAAAACTCAAGTACCAAAAAAGAAAAAGTCTGACGAATATAGGCCTAGAACCCAGCCACTAACCAGACACTGACAATACTTCTACATTATTCTAACAGGAACCGTGAGACTGACAAAGCAGAGTGGGGTAAGAGGCCCTCAGGCAGGGATAGGAATGGAGTGTGACAGCAGAGTAGGGCCACATACAGGAGGCATCAAAAGCCTCTTACTTCTTACAGATCCCAGAACTTCCAGGCAATTGAGATTCCCCACCAGGGATTGTGGCAGGTCTAGCAATAAGCCGCACTAACTGACAGTGATGACAAAAAAGGGCTCCATGCTCAGAAATGTTGGAGAAGCACTAGGTTAAATAGAACTAGCTCCTTTTCTGCAGGATTCCTCAGGACCTTTAACTACTCATGTACACTGGCAACTCAACAAGCAACAAAGATTACACAGCATTTACAAAACTTATTTCACAGCCGGACTACCGCCCCCTCACAGTCCAGAAGAATATACTAACATCTACACCAGTGCCTGACAGAACGGTAAAGTTCAATGACAGAATTTAAACCCAGACAGATACATCATTAGGAGGTGAGATTATCGGCAGTGACTTAAACCCCACATTACCAATTAACCTTTATGTAAGAGAAACAAGGACGAACTCATTACCTTTTGGTGGTCGTCTCTGTAGCACTCCTGCTGTACCATTTCTAAAAGGTTTAGAGCCAACTGCTGCCTAGAGGGTCCTTCTTCGTCTGGGGATATACAGTCTTTCAAGGCAGTAGAAGATAATATCTGCAGAACTGGCATCACTAGCAGCAAGGAGGACTTTGGGATTTTCTGACCCTCAGCAGAAGAGAGAAGCTTCAGAGCTAGTTATCAAAACAACAATTTACAGTTTTAAAATTAATACTACAGTCAGGGCTTCCCTGGTGGCGCAGTGGTTGAGAGTCCGCCTGCCAATGCAGGGGACACCGGTTCGAGCTCCGGTCCGGGAGAATCCCAAATGCCGCGGAGCGTTTGGGCCCGTGAGCCATGGCGGCTGAGCCTGCGCATCAGGAGCCTGTGCTCCGCAACGGGAGAGGCCACAACAGTGAGAGGCCCGCGTACCGCAAAAAAAAAAAAAAAAATTAATACTACAGTCAAATAAAATGCTATTTTGTTTAAGAGTAATATGCAAAAAGTTTTCTTGCCCCTTTACAACTGGGTCAGACACATAACTAAGATGATAAACCTTATCCTTTTAGAAATAAAAAGAATGAAACAATTAACTCTTAGCTAAAATAAGCTGTTAATGTATATAATTGAAAACTTGATGATACTTTTAGAGATAATGCATATCATATGTCAAAAAGTCAAATCAGCTCTTTTTTAGGTCAATGTGAATTCCTTTAAAATTCAACTTTTGCCTTTATGTCCTGTCAGATCCTCTGCCCTCCACAGAACCAAGAGACCACAGAGCTCCTGATCTATGGATAACAAGATCAACATGTGTGCTTCTCTTACAAACCCAGCTGAGAATTGTATCAAGAGATGCAGAAGTAAACAAGGTGAAGCAGGGCTGTCCTTCAGCTGTAACTGCTAAGAAGCAAATCAGCAAAGTCTCAAAGTCCATAACCAGCGTAACAATCCAACGCATTTTTATAGTATTGTTTTTAACATGGAAACTCAACTTACACATCAGAAATATACACACATGTACAATCACTTACTTACATGTATAGTCTCCCCTAGACTACAAGCAGAATGAATTAAAGAATAAATATACTTTCTTTTCAGTTACTGAATGAACGCTGATTTACTGAAAGATGTTATTTGTAGGCTACAGAGCAAGATTATTAAAGTAATCAACTAACTTCCCCATTACACTAAAAAAATTCAAATTCAAAAAATTTTTTTAAAAATTAAAATTTTTTTGATTTTTATTTTTTGCCGGTGCCATGCAGCATACGGGATCTTAGTTCCCTGACCAAGGGTGGAAACCGCAGTCCCTGCAGTAGAAGCATGAAGTCTTAACCACTGGACCACCAGGGAAGTCCAATATTATATTTTAAATCACTTGGAAGTCAAACCTGAACATGGCATGAAATACAAACCCCTGCTGCTCTGACACAACTAATTTACATTTTTTGCCTAAATGTTAGTCTTAATCCATAATTGTCAGTTATTATGAAAATCCATTATCTTTAACAAAACATGAAATTCATATAATACAAACATTTCTATATTCTTTACTATGGATCTTCCAGGCATTTTTATAAATTGCTATTTACAATCAAGGCCAGTGTTAATAATTAAGAAGCATAACATTGTATCAGTGCTGTGCATTTTTAAAATTTGAAATAACAAATATTCTCTTGGCTATTGTATTTCTTTGAACACTCTTTCCCAATCTACTAAACAATAGTTTTTCATTACTTTTCAACATGACATACTGGCTCAATAATTTTCAATATGGTTTATTCAATCTATCTAAAGTAACTTCAAATCAGAGACACTGGTTTACAAAAGAAAAAGTCTTCTATCCAACAAATAATAAAAGTATTGGAGTGTTTGAACCTGTATCAGCCTATCATACATGAGCCACAATAAAGGACTATAGCTTCAGAATTAGGAATGTGGTTTCTCTGTGGCTTTGAATTTTTTTTTTTTTTTTTTGGTCAAAAAACAAAATCCATTTAAATGAAATATCCAGAAGAGACATATTTAGAGACAGAAAGCACATTAGTGTTTTGGGGGGCTGAGGGTGGGAATGAGGATTAACTGTAAATGGGCACAAGAAATTTGGAGGAGGGGGGTTGATGCAAATGTTCTAAAACTAGACTGTGGTGCTGGTTGCACAACTCTAAATTTACTTTAAAAAGCACGTTATTGTACACTTAAAAATGGTGAACTATGGGCTTCCCTGGTGGCGCAGTGGTTGCGAGTCCGTCTGCCGATGCAGGGGACACGGGTTCGTGCCCCGGTCCGGGAGGATCTCACATGCCGCGGAGCGGCTGGGCCCGTGAGCCATGGTCGCTGAGCCTGCGCGTCCGGAGCCTGTGCTCCGCAATGGGAGAAGCCACCACAGTGGGGCCCACGTACCGCAAAAATAATAATAACAAAACTATGGCTGTCAGAAGTAACTGGACTGGAAAATTATACCTATAGGAGAATGTCATGCGTACTGCTGTAAGGGAAAAAAAGGCAAAAGCAGTTCAGAAAGGGCCTAGGGAGGAGGGTACAAAGAGCATAGGGCCAATAAGCAAAAGCAGGGTAGGAATCAAAGCCCTTAAAACAGCCAAGGGTCCCCTCCATGTGCTAAAGCCATTTCCAAGACAGACTGTACATGAAAGAGCAATTCACCCTCAAAATCATGATGAATTAAAATGCCCAGAAGAATGAGCTACACAATCGGTATCTACCTCAAGCACCTTTTAAAAATGATAGTGGCAGTGTATCAATATATCATGGCATCATAACATATACAACATAATTTAGACAAGATCCTACATTACTACATGGATTATGGTGGCACAACTAAAGCAAGGCAACATTAATGTAAAAGCCACATTTGAAAAGTGTGACTTGTTTGCCAATCTGCCAGACCTGGCACCTTGATTCTTTACCACATTATTCGTAAACAGAACTTCTTTTGCCTCCTTTCAGCCCCATTCCTCACTTTTCTTTAAGTCAATACTGGAGAGTCAGAAGAATGTTATCTTTCATTTGTTCTAGGCAGGTTAATAGAATAATCATACATTAAGTCTCGTTCAATGTGGCACCAGTTTTGAATAGTACAGGTATATAGAGTTTTAAAAACAAACGCAAATGCTAAACACTTATTTTCCTTCAAGGGTTTTATGCTATTGATTCTGTTTGCTATACAAGTGTGAATAAGCTGGCATGCCCTTCAAAATATTTACCAATGTCACTGCTATATGATTTAGATCATAATCTCCTAACGAACAGCTGAGATACTTGGTAAATTATGGTATATGGAACCTTGCACAAAACACCTTTTTGGATAAGAAAAAGAAAGTTCTATTTGATAATGACTAAACAGAAAAATTCCAGAATGGACACTCAAAGTATACAGGACTTTTTTTCTACAGCACAGCAAGAAATGTAGTTCAAGTGACTCCTGCCAATACTTGTGTTATACTTACGTTTTACTCTTGTGAGTGTATTTTTATTTACCTAGACTTAAGATTGGCTTCTGCTGACTTGCCGGAGACTGTAGTAGTAGTAAAGCTATTCCAATTATGACTGGTTCAACAGGAAAATCCTAAAAAAAAGTAAAGAGTTGAAGAAGTTTCCAGAGCCAAGGCTTTATAACATGTATCCAGGAAGAATAAATTTAACATGAAATATTATAAACCTATCGTACAAAATTATTTACAGTAAGCCTGCTAGTTGTATTAAAGGAAGAACTGTTGAAGGCCACAGCAGTCACATATAAATTCAAAATGTTATATCTGGCCAAAAAGCAATAAACTATAAACCAAATTAATTCAGAGGAAAAACTTGTAGTCTTCAAAACAGTCAATCTTTGCAAACCACTGAACACTACCTGAAATACTTAAGAGTATTTCATTTCTGGAAAGTAGCTCAATTGTCTGCTTACCTAATACAGACATGATTCATCTATACAACTTACATAATAAATTATACTTAATAAATTTTAATAAATCTTGTTATTATAATAAAAGAAACAGTACCAGAGAAGCAGAGATTATTTTTAAATTACAGTAATTTATTAAGTATATTTAAATATAGCAAAGCAATAACGATAGAAACTTAAAGTCATTAATTTTACCAAGTAAAATGAAATGAAAAAGAAAAGGGATATGTACATTAAGTTCTTATAAATAAAATGCAAGTGGCATAAGATAGTACTTGAAGTTTCTAAATAAAGAAAATTATAATGTATTATGGAACTAAAGAAGAAAGGCCCAGCACACTTTGCTAAAATTATTTCATTCTGAAATTTACAGAAGTGCCTGCAGAGCAGAAATACCTATGAATCATGAGGACAGGCAAAAAATTAAAATTAAAAAAAAACACAAAAATTAAAAAAAGAAAATGTGAGGTAGACTCGTGTTAAACACTAGAGAGAAAACAACTTAGTCTGACACACAGAAGTTACAATTTTGGAAATGCTATCAACTCTGGGACAAATTAATAAATGCATATCTACATCTTAGTTATACCATCTGAAAGTGAAATTAAACTGCAAAATCTTCTAATGTGCTCGTTTATGGACTTTTAACAACTAGCAAAAGAAAATGTATGGATTTTTTTAATGGAATATATTCCAATTTGTGTCTTGGGGCCTATATGTGTTCACTGTTTTGAAATATAGTTGAGAATAATGAAGCAACGGTTATCTATTTGAGGACAACAAATGCATTTTGAAACCAATATATTTCCAGTATACACCATCACACCATTCTTTCCCATTTTGCTCAACTGCATTTAAATTCTGCATGTTCATTTAAAAAAAAAAAACCAACCAAATAAGCAAAACTCAGCAAGGTCATTTACATTTCAAATTTACTAGCTACCAAGAGGATCAGAGACAAATCAAAGTATTACTTGTACTAACGCTATCATTGGAAAGCCTTTTTCACACAGGCTATCACTGGAAGGGCCACAAAGTAGCTTCTCAGGGTTCTGAAATGCACTAGAAGCATTTTAAAGGAATGCAACTTAAAGGTATGAAGGCATAAATGAAAATGACATCCTCCAGGAAGAGTGAGACTGGCCTGTTCAGAACAGAGGGTGAAAGGAAAAGAACTAAGGATCAAGACACCAAAAATAAGGAAAAGTAATGGTAAATGATTAAACTAGATGATCTTAAATTGCTTACAATTCTGAGAGGTTACAAGTCTTTTGTGTGATTGACTGATTTTTAATGAATACCTGAGAATGGTATCATTTAATGAGCTCTTTTAATAAAAGCCTGTGTTGGACATCTCGTGTGCTACTTCAAATACTACAGCTATTGCCGTAGTGACTCTTGCTTCCTGTCCCAGGCCACTGAGAGATCCAGAAGTACAAGGAAGTTAAAGCCCCATAGGCTTGACAAATTGGCAATAGAAGCCCAGGGACAAATGCTTCCCCCTTTATTCTGGATTCTTCTGGCAGGTTCTGAGACATATTCCATAATACTTCTCAGCATATTCTGTGACGTCGAGCAACTGATTGCTTATAGCAGTGGCCAACTTGATAATACTTGCATTGTCTCTCTCATATTTCACTCTTCGTGTCTCTCTCCCACCTGCTTCCTGAGACCACACCTGCAAATGAACTCCTATTGCATAAGCCTTTGCATTTGTGGAAACCCAGGTTCTGCTTTTGCCTTTAGGGAAACTTAAGGCCTACTTCTGGGGGAACCAAGGCTAACTTAGAGCCTATCTGAAGAAGTAAAGAAATGCCTTTATACTGGACCACAGATGTCACAGGAGTCTTAATGACAGCAAGCCCTTGGAGTCCATACTACATCAGAGGTACATCAGAGGTATGTGAAGCAGACACAACAAAGATGGCAGCCCAGCTCACACAATCGCATGTCATGGCTTTTCTACCTACACTGTCCTCTGCTCAGAGTTGACTGATCCAAGCTGGGCCAATCAGATCAGTTTTCCTAGGAATCTGACAACGTAAACTGAGATACACAGTGAAGGAAGGTGGGTGGGATTGAATCATCTGATAGCAATGTGTTAGGGAACAGGGGTCCCCAGCCTTACTAAAGCTGGGATGTATAGCGCTCTTCACTTCGAGAGCTACCTAGTCTCCTTACAATCAGTATCATTTTCTGTTAAGAGTACATATTTTTCGGGACTTCCCTGGTGGCACAGTGGTTAAGAATCCACCTGCCAGTGCAAGGGACACGGGTTCCATCCCTGGTCCAGGAAGATCCCACATGCTGTGGAGCAACTAAGCCTGTGCGCCACAACTACTGAGCCCGCGTGCCACGACTACTGAAGCCCGCACGCCTAGAGCCCATGCTCTGCAACAAGAGAAGCCACTGCAATGAGAAGCCCGTGCACTGCAACGAAGTGTAGCTCCCGCTCACTGCAACTAGAGAAAACCCACATGCAGCAACAAAGACCTAATGTAGCCAAAAAATAAAAAGTAAATAAATAAATAAATTTATAGAAAAAAATAGTACATATATTTTGCTTGAAATGGAAAGCACCTTAAGTTATCCTTTAAATAAGCTAAAAATAGTTCAACTAAGACCAAATACACTGAAACTAAAGTAGCCTAAGAAATACATCCATTTTCAGTGTACAATGAAATAAATCCAATATAAAAGTAGAAAAAGAACAAAGGGGAAAAGAAAAGTTAATGTAATATTTGAATTGAATATCTAGCTGATAAACTCAGTGATATAGGAATACAGGTATAGCCTCTAAATAAGACTGATTTATTCTACTTCATTTTGTTTCAAATTAAAGGGTATATAGACCTAAAGGATATATGTTTGCAAATTAATTTTCCTAGGCTTTTTTTTACACCTCAGAAACACTGGGACAGAGTTGGGGGACAGGAAATTTCATAACACAAGTATTTTAACAGTTCTACATATTTTTTACTTACTTCTAAAATTGTTAAAATATTGGGCAGAAGGAAGACACAATATAAATATGACCTTCTCCCACAGATACCATTTCTTTGCTCAAAATAAAAGTATTCTGTAATTCTACATTAAAATCAATAATATTTTTGGGACTTCCCTGGTGGTGCAGTGGTTAAGAATCTGCCTGCCAATGCAGGGGGCATGGGTTCAATCCCTGGTCCAGGAAGATCTCACATGCTGCAGAGGAACTAAGCTCATGCGCCACAACTACTGAGCCTGAGCTCTAGAGCCGGCCCACCGCAACTATTGAAGTCCACGCGCCTAGAGCCCGTGCTCCCCAGCAAGAGAAGCCACCGCAATGAGAAGGCCTCACACCACAACGAAGAGCAGCCCCTGCTCACCACAACTAGAGAAAGCCTTCACACAGCGACAAAGACCCAACACAGCCAAAAATAAAAATAAATAATATTTTTAAAGTTGGACTCAAGAGCCAACTTAAAAAGATTCCTACTGGCCAAAAACAGGACAATTTGAATTTTAATGCGGACATTATCTGTAAGAAATTGAATTGCATCAAATATGTTTACATCTATAAGTTCACAATACTTTTAGAAATTAGTAAGTAAAGGGAAAGAGTCAAGCATTTATCCTAACTTTTCTATATAAACTCTACCACTGGATAACCAAATAGTAGATAGAACCAAATACTTTTTTAATAGAAGTATTCCAGCTAATAAATGAAGAAGAATAGATAGAATTAGAACATCATTTCTTTAACGCCTAATGAATTAATGGAGCTACGCACTGAGCATCAACAGCAACCAACATCATAAAAAGAAGAGCAACATATATTATGTGCTTCTTGATGAAAGAACACACCATTCCCTGTGGTCTTAGAAATGAAAAACAAAACAGAACAAAAACCTGAATCTGATCAAGCCTCTATAGCCAACTACCTATTAACTGGGAAACAAGTCCAAGTGAGCCACAAGGTTCAATCAGCAGATTTCAAGATGTACAAAACTCCATAGCTCACATAAGCCAGGTTTTTCCATATGTAAACAAACTGCCAGTAAGAAAAGAGGTAGGGAAAGGAATGGAAGGAGACCATCTTTAGTGTAAAAGATACCTAAAAGATAGATCACACATGCACACACCAAAACTGTATTATGATATGAACAGATACACACATAGGCAGTAAAACTATAGAGAAACGTAAAGAAGCCACTACTATAGAAGTCAAGATAGTCAGGGGAGAAAGGAGGTTGTGATTAGGACCGGGCTCCTGGAAAACTTCTGGGGTGGCCAGAAAAGTTCTGTTTCTTGCTCTGTTTGATGCTTACAAGGATGTTTGCCGTACGTGCAAAAAAAAAAAAAAAAAAAAATTATGAAAATTATTTGAGGGTACTAGTTTAAAATGCAGATGCTTGGGCCCCACACAGCCCTGCTAATTCAATACTTCTAGGGGTAGGCCCTAGGCATTTGCTTTTTTTTTTTAGAATCAATTTTATTTATTTATTTAGGTTTTGTTGGGTCTTCATTGCTGCGTACGGACTTTCTAGTTGCAGCAAGCAGGGCCTACTCTTCGTTGCAGTGAGCAGACTTCTCATTGCAATGGCTTCTCTTGTTGCAGAGCACGGGCTCTAGCCGCGCGGGCCTCAGTAGTTATGGTGCACAGGCTTAATTACTCCGCGGCATGTGGGATCTTCCCGGACCAGGACTCAAACCAGTGTTCCCTGCATTGGCAGGAGGATTCTAAACCACTGCACCACCAGGGAAGTCCTGCATTTTTAATGAAATCTGCCTAGTGATTTTTATGCACTCTAGTCTGAACAATTTGACTGGAATATAAACGTCACAGATCTCATCTGTTTCACCTAACTGCTACAGCAAAGTGTTTGCTGTAAAAAATTGTCTACTACTCACATAAATCTACACAAACACAAAGGAACATTATGGGATTTACCTGTTAAGTACATTACATTTACAGTTAAGACAGGCAATTCCAAGTAATTTAACTAATATTTTCTATATATTATTTATCTATAAATATTATATATCCATATTTTCTATATATTTTTGTATTATTAGTAAAATAATATATATCAATATATTATCTATTAGCGCTATATCTAATAGGTATAACTATATATAATTGATATAAATAAACATCTGAATAGGAATGACATTATTTTATTATATTAATTATATAATTTATAACATATATATTACCATATATTACATGTTACTATATATTACTATTATATCTAATAGATAATATGTGTATTATATTTTTTATATTACTATATATATTACTATTATACTAGATAATATATACAATATTAATATAACACAAATATATCATTATATAATATTATATATAAAGTCCCAACATCCATGAAACCATGCTAGTCACAAAACTGACAAAAGATTACTTGAGCCTTCCTCGGCTCCCACCTCCTACCAAAATCTACACTCACTTTCTCTGTTTCCTCAGTTACCATTCACTCCCTTATTCCAATTTGGTTCCTATCACCATCACTCTGCTGAAACTGCTTCCTTTAACATGAACAATAAATTTCTACTTGCTGGATCCTAAGGGGACTTTCTATCCCGTACTTAAATCCTCTCCCCAGGACACTGTTGACCATTCCCCTTTTTGAGATATTCCTTCCCCTGATTTTCATGTCTGAGACAGATGACATGGGACCGAGTATCTCAAAAGGGGGAATGGTCATCTGTCTCTTCTGCTTGTTATACAATCCTTCTAGCTGTACTTTCTCAGACTTCTCTTTATCAGTACACTACAAATATTTACAGCCCCTGGAATTCTATCCCAAGCCCTGTCATGAAGTCCATGGTTAAAACTTCCACCCCAAAGTAGAAATCTATTTACAAGTCTCTACCTTTAGCCTAGGCTTCTATCCTGAATTCTAAAACCATATATCCATCTATGACCCATGCATACCTCAAACCAAGCATATCTAAAACTAAATTTATCATCTTCCCTTCAGCATCGGCTACCATTTCTCAAATGAACGGCACCATCCAGTTGCCCAAAATAGAAAGCTGAGACTCTACCGAGGACCTTCTCCTTGACCATGTTATCAACCACAAAGCCCTAATGATTTAATGTCCTATATTTCTCTTTTCCTGCTCTAATTTCCCTAATTAGCCCCTGCCATGGACTGAGATCCCCCCCTTACCAAAATACATACGTTGAAGCCCTAAGTGCCAACTGACTGTATTTGGGGTAAGGAAGTAATTAGTTAAATGAGATCATAAGGGTGGGGCCTTAAAACAAAAGGATTAGTGTTCTTATAAGAAGCAGCAATAGAGACCTCATCCTTGCTCTCTCTCTGCTTTGTGACGACACAGTGAGAGAGCAGCCTTCTTCAAGCCAGGAAGAGCGAGAGCCCTTACTAGGAATCAAATTGGCCAGCACCCTCATCTTGGACTTCCTAGTCTTCAGAACTGTGAGAAATAAATTTCTGTTGTTTAAGCCACTCAGTCTGTGATATTTTGTTAAGGCAGCCCTAGCAATCTAAGACATCCTTCCTCACTTCCTGCCCTATTAGTGTCGCTCTGCTCTAAACCCTCCTCCACGCTCCCACCAGAATGATCTTCCACACACAAAAACATGAGGGCACCTCTTTGCTGAAAGGTCTTCCATAGCATGCCACTGCCTAGAAGATAAGATGTAAGCTCATTTGTGTGGTATGGAAGACCCTTCACGGTAGGCCCAGCCTTATCTCTTACACCTTAATCCTTTGGCAACACTCAACACTTTTTTTCTGAACAAGCCATGCCTGCCTGCTCGCTCATGTTTCTGTGCCGGGGCACATGCTGTTCCAGCAGCTGGAATGCCTTCTCAGCCTCTGGTTTGTACCAAGCAAACTCCTACTCAGACTTCCTCAAATCTGAACTCATGCCCTACCTCCCTTAAATTGTGCTCCCATGGTACTTTAAATATACCCCCATACAAGCAATTTACCTTATTGTACTACTATTATTTATTTGCATGTTTGTAAGCCCCTTGAGGTCACAGAATGGCCTTTTCATCTAAGTACAAGTGGCCCTTGAATAACACATGGGTTTGAACTGCACAGGTCCACTTGTACATGGATTTTTGTCGATAGATATGTACTACAGTACTACACAATCAGCGGTTGGTTGAATCAACGGATGCAGAACTCCAGATAGGGAGAGCCGACTGTAAAGTTATATGTGTATTTTCCACTGAGTGGAGGATTGGCGCCCCTAACTCCTAAGTTGTTCAAGGGTCAACTGAATTCTTCTATAGAGTGTGGCATATAAGTGTTCAATACTTGTGTTCTACATGAATAAATGAAAAAAATACCACAGTGGTAGACCCTTAACTGATGCTCCAAAGAGTATTTAATGACTCATTTTTATAATAAATGATAGTAGTACTATTGATGCATTACTAGTATGATCTAATAGTATTAGATCAAAACACCTTTGATATGCAAGAAAGTAAGAGAGCACACCCACCCTGCTACTAAAAGACCTACTTAAGTGATAACTGACATTAAAACTTCTTACAATCCTTACCTCCTTCAGAAGTTCAACACTGTGCTCTAAAAGGTGAATTAAAGATGAGCATTCCCCAGTTATGTTTAAGCTGACTTCACAGACACACAGCAGCTGAAGGGTCATCTGGATAAGCTGAATTTTCCAGAAAACAGGATGACGCAAAAGGCTTAAATATACTTCTTCGATAAACAGCATCACTTCTGTTGTCTGTATCAAATCTCTCATCTGTTTGAGAAACAATCTTGTGATATTAAAATAATACACAAACAAAAGGATAATTTTAGCTTATATAAGAAGCTTTACCAATAAAATTTTTTTCCTCTAAACCTATAAAGACTTAAAAGGGATGAAGAAATTTATGTAACTCAGAGAGAGTTAAACTGTACAACTCTGCTTTCTCCTTTTGTCACTAACCAAAACACAATTTGCTACTGTTTTTGTTACTGCTGGCTGGCACAAATTCTTTTCATTTATTTTTCTAACTACTCTGAGTGCAGATTTTTAAAGACAAATTACATGACAGTACCATCATGTTGAAGGAAATTAATTAAAGTTGGTTCTGAGTTCTCCAAATGGACTCTCCTTTCTATAATTTCAACATAGCTACCTGGAAGGAAAGGGTTGGCGTGTTATTCTAATGCACTGCTAAGCCCTTCATCTGAACGAAATTTGCTCAGACAACCTTAACTGAGAGCATCATTTCCACACTTGGCAGATGCAGTGAAAGACGACATTCAAATGGTAGTGTCTTCTCAGCTGGCTAATGTATTAGATAGGAAGGACTTGGGTGCTCTTGAAAATCCCAATTCAATTCAAACCCAGCTGTTCTGATCAAAATTCTGGAGTTAGTATTAAGGACATGGTCCTGCTCACAGACACACTGGCATTTCCCAGAGATTACAAACAATGAACCATCTGCTTCAATCAGGAGCCTTGTGTCTGTTAAATTCATCAAGAGGAAAGCCTACAGTTAACCAGCTGTACCTTTCACCAGTCGTTACCACCATAATAACCCAAAATGACTATAAGTTATACACAGAGAGAGAAGTTAATTCCGAACAAACAAGAAGAAAAAAAACTATTAAAAGATCAAGGGGAGGAGACAGCAGAGAATACTTAAGTTATAAGAAATAACTTAGTTCAGTAGCTAAATTATTTCATTCTTTTGCAAATATACAATGGCAAAGGCAAAAGGCCACCAAGAAAGGAATTTAAAACAAAGTAAAGCCCCATGTTTATTTGACAATATATTTCCTTGAGTGCATTTTTTTGTACATACTTGAAATTTTCCGTAATAAAAAAAAATTTTGAAAGACAACCTCAGCAACTTAGCATTAAAGGCTCTCTAATCTTTAACATTACCAAAATTCTTAACAAGAATACTTTGTAAGTAATGGTTTCTCTTTATGTAGAAATAGAACATGTGCAATGAATAATATGTGAGATGACAAAAGTCACAATTAAAAAGAACTACTGGGACCAAAGTCAACAGTGAAGTTCAAGGCAGGTTAAGTCCAAAAAAAGACAATTCCATAAATACAAAATGGAAGAACAATTGGAGTGAGAAGAAAAAGAAACAGGAGTTTCACTGACCATCATCTCATTGACCTATGGGTCAACAGGGTTGACATATTTCTCAGGAAAAAAATTTTTAATTAACATGATGGTATTGAAATGCTCAGTATGGATCAGACCACATCTATACTACTGTATTCAGCTCTAAGAAGAACATTTCATAGAGACACATTCTCAACACCAATAAACTAAAGAATTCCTTGCAAATAACAGTGAAAAGTCAAAACCATTTCATGTGGAGAAGTAAAGAAACTGATGAAGAAAAGAAAGGAGGGAGGGAGGGAGTAAAGGATGAAAGGGAAGAAAAGGAAGGAAGAGAGAAACAACACAAGATAGGATGCAGATGGGCTTTTTAAAAAGCTTATTTTGCTTTGTTCTGAGAAGAAGGGGGACTAATGGGTAATCTTAGGAAAATGCAGGTCAATTAGAAGTACTTGCTAAAAAAAAATAATAATAAATGGTTGCCCTGCAAAATAGCATGCTTCCTATCACTAAAATATTTAATTAGTCGTGGGATGGTTGTCTCTCAGAGAGGATAAGAAGTGCCTATAACCCGTGGGAAAATGGATGACATTGCCACTAAGACCCCTCCCAACTCTCAAATTCTTCATTCCAATAAAGCTGTTTTGTTAAGTTATTAAATGTATTTATGTCACTAGTCCCATTAGTTCCAAATGACGGATCTCTTTTTTCCTCACCTATCTTGACTATATTAACAAGCCACAGATTTCCAGAAATACTGCACAGAGCACACTTATAGAAGTATTTAGGCTTGTCAATATAGGTTGATGACGATGAAGGCAAACACCTACCAAAGAGCACAGAACAGGGTAACGCAAGCATCGTATGGAAAAACTGTACGCTAGTTCAAGACATCCGCCTATACATTGCTTTGTTGCCCACACAAAACAAAAGCTTTGGAAAAGCCACAGGAGAATTCACTTGAATTAACTTTTCTCTGCCTTGATTATAGGAAAGCCTATTTATGAGCCGTAAAAGAGTCACTCTAGTGACTCCTTGCTAACACAAACTTAAAACAGGTCATCTGTGACCTCAAGTGATCACCTTGAAAAATAATCACAGATTCCCTCCATCAGCTAAGCAGCATGGTGTTCAGATTCTAGGCAAACAACAAACCTAGATGGTGGGATGGGATAAATGAATCACTACACCCAAATCACAACAAGCTGGCAACTGGAATTTTTTTTAAATCTGTAGTTATAGAGGTAGCTCAAATTTACCTCTCCCCTGAATTCCCTAAGCATTTTATCCATACCTCTGTATGGATAAAATACTTCATCCATCTACTTTGAATTATACAAATATATATACTTGTTTTAGCTCTCTTACTAGACTGTGGTCTTCCCAAGAACAGGAGCCATCAGGGTCACCACATACACTGTAAGGGGACTTGTGAAAACTGGAATCTAGCCAGCATTCAGCTGGTCAAGCCCGGTGTCCCTAGGGCTGCATCTGCCCAGAGAGATGCCTTTTTTCCAAACTTACACAAAAAGGACATTTTTTTTCCTTATAACCCTCTTAGTCTCCAGCACAAGGAAAAACTCAATGCAAAATTATTTTCCCTGAGAAGTCTTTCTTATAGATTTCATTCCTAGTAATCCTAAAATGGACTATGTTGGTTTATATTTCTGTGAATTTAGTTAACATTGTATATATTAAAGTGAAATCTAGATTTGTTTCCTTCATCACCTCCAAAACCCTGCAAGCATTTCTAGAGCTGTTTGCCAGATCACATGGGCTCTATTTTATGTACAAAAATAACAATCACCACTTACTAATGCTGGTGCTATATTAGTGAAGGAGGAGGAAAGGCCTTACCTGCAAACATGGAACCATGTCGCAACACAGTTGTAGCATCTGTTGTTCCAATATTGATGGTTCTTCTTTGTCACAAAGAACCCGGGGGTGAAGTAAGACTTTGAGCAGAGCTAGCCGGAGTTTAGCATATTCTTGTAACTGGGATGGTTCACAATACAGATACCATAGAAACGGTGCCATTATTTGGATACATGAAACTTCTGACCTGCAAGTAAGCCATGGAATGCATAAGCCAGTAACTGAGTTAAACAGGGTACCAAGCAAGTAAGTGTCAAACATCAACTTAGAGTTCATGACATATCATAAACTATGATACCATTGAGAGTATCTTTTTTTCATGACTCTTCTATTCCACCATGACCCACCTAAACCCATGCCAAACAGTTCTTTGTACACTGGGGAGAATGACTCAACACCTGGAGCCTACAATCCTGATGCCCAGGACTAAGACGGCCTCTACTTGCACACTAGAATAGCATCTACATCTCCAGGACCAGTCTTTGGTGAACATCAGAATCATCTGAGAACCTTTTTAGAATTATAGACGTTAGGATCCATTTTTCCAGGAGTATGCATGCATTTTTGGAAAAACTCGACAGGTAAGGTCCTATGTAAAACAAAGACATACAGACATCCCAAGAAGATGATGATAACAGTTAACATTTACTTGTCAACTTGTTAGCACTCAGAGTGTGCAAGTTACTGCACTTTATGCCTTTAAACTCAATCAATCCTCACCACAACCCTATGAAATAAAAATATTATTATCCCATTATGCAGATACAGAAACTGAGGCAGAGAGGGGTAAAGTAATTTGTCAAGTCCCTCCTCTTAAGTTCTTCCCACTCAGAGGAGGAAGACTTCACATATATTTCGGATCTATTTAGATTACAATACATCCCAATAACTCCAAGTCCAAAGACACTAAAATGCCAGAATGACCTTTCAGATATAAAAATTTGATCATGTCATTAATCAGCTTGAAAAAACTTATGCTTAAGATAAAGTACTTAGCCCAATTCACAAACTCTTCATAATTTGGCCTCTTTCCAGTCTCATTTCTTGCTTTTCTCCACTCTCCACTGAACTACACTAAACTTCTTTCAGATCTCTAATCAAGCCATCTGGGCTTTCTTCTCACCTGCTGTTCCATCTACCTATAATACTCTCCCCTTTCTCCCTAATTTCTATCATCTTTCAGTGCTCCCTTTAAAATGACTTCCTGAGGGCCTTCCCTGATACCTAGCCTTGGTCAGATCCCCATTATGTGCTTGCACAGGATAATGAATTTATTGTCATTATTTATTTAATATCTCCATCCCCTGACAGACTATAAGCCAATGAGGGCATGAACCATGGATTTCTGTTTAATGCTGTATCCCAAATAACTGTACACACTAGGCCCTCAAAGAGATGCTCAATCATTAAATTAATCGATTCATTTACACTAAGTTATAGAGTGGATTTACAATTAGCATGCATCGATTATCACAATTTTAATATTTTTCATATTGATTATACACAAGTTATTACTACATAAGATATAAAGATGAACCAGGCATTATCTATCCTTAAGAAGCATATAGTCTAACAGGGACAATCAGCTCTGTTTCTGGACTAGAGAATAGAAAGTGAAAACTGCTAAAAGAAAGGTATAAAGTGCAATACTTATTGGAGGAAATGGCATTTGAGTTATGCCTGACAACATAATTTTATAATACTATACATCCCACAGCAATGTGATTTCAAAACACCATTAACATTAATTAAAATTAAAAAGTTACCAAATTGATAAGATTTAATCTATTCATTTATTTGCTTGACAAAATTTCTGAGTTCCTACACTATACCATTCACTCTTCTATGTGCTAGAAACCAAGCAAAAAACAAAAACAGATGAAATCCATGCTCTGATGAAATCCATGCTCACAATCTGGAGGGATTTTTTTTTTTTCATGAGCACAAACACACAATCCATAAAAAACAAAAAGACTTATGAGTTCATAATTCTGAAACATATGGCTTCATCACACTACCCTCTTTAGGAAACTAAAAGAAGTTTCATAGATTAAGCAAGTAGACAATGTATGTATGGGTTAGAATATGGAGCCGAAAAGAGATTTAAGAAACATTGTTCCTCCATCTCTCGCTAATAATGTACTCCCCAAAGAATAAATACTAGCCAGGTGTCAAAAACATCCATGAATAGCTTATCAGTTTTCTCCTACTTTGAAATGCTGAAGGTGAAATGCAAGGTTCATACAAAGAAATATATTTCCAAGTTGCTGTTAATATTTGACATCAGGAGCATAATGTTGAGCTTTCCTAGAACAATATACTTTTTAAAAATCTCTGTGGCTTAATCTGTCCTGATTTTAGATTTTGCATTTCCTATGTGGTATCTGATGATCTACTATCACTGCAGTGGGGTATGCAATTAACAGGGCTTAAGGAGAAAAGGAAAATAATAAAACAGATAACCTGAAATCCCAAAGTGATTAAGAATGTTTAAAAATGCAACCAATTGTGCATGTATCTACACACAAGGCTTTCATATATGTTCACCAAGGATGGAGAAGCAGTGGGAAAAGACTTGTAATGAAAATCAAAACACTGAGCCTTTGGGCCCAACTCTGCCACTAGCCATCTGACCTTGAACAAGTCATTTAATGTTGCTCTCCTTAGTTCCCTCATCTGAAAAACTATGTGTTAGACTAGATAATCTTGAAATATCCAGCCCTAAAGACCTTGACATCATTGTCAATTCACCCAATTCTCGGTTCTATAATGGTGAAGTCTTAACACCACAGGCCTTCTACAAATCAGTGCAGAATTTAACTGGAGAAACATGCCCCCAAAAATGTAGCACGAAGATACACTGCTATTTCAAGACATCTGTTGATACATTCTACTAAAAGTGAACCCATACATGTAGGCTAGCACCTTTCTACTCTACCACCTCCAGCGAGGTTTCTTCCCACATTTGTAATACAGTTTGTAATACAGCTATATTCTTTGTGTGACTTGATAGCTCATTCCTTTTTTCATTCCTGAGATCTTTCATTCCATTTCTGGGGTATATATATATACATACATACACACACACACACACACACACACACACACACACACACACACACACATATTTGCATACATTAAAGTTCACTTTTTGTGCTGTAAAATTCTATGGGTATTGATAAATGCATAGTGTCATGTATCCACCATTACAATGTCATATGAAATACTTTTACTGCCTTAAAAATCCTCTATACTTCACCTTTTTAACCATACCTCCCTCCCCCCAACAAACCCCTGGAAAGTACTAATCTGCTTGCCACTCTATAGTTTTACATTTTCCAGAATGTTATATAAATGGAATTATACAGCATGTAGACTTTTCAAAAAAAAAAAAAGTGAACCCAGCTACTCTAATCAACAATTCCTAACACAGAAAGAGCTAGAATACAAGCTATTGTCACATTTTGCCTCCTTCCTATAGTTGTGAATCACTATTTATATTCTTATTAAATTACCAAACTTCCTTCATTACCTTCTAAATGACAAAGTAAAAACTACTAAGTTAACTTACTCTAAAATTAAATCTCAAGAAACTAACAGTCTGCTGAAAATGCAAGCAGAGTGATCAATTTCATCCTGCAAAGAACAGTCTCATAGTGCAAAAGTAGAAATGAGACAACTGTAATTATTCTTTGAAAATAAATATAAAATAATTTGAAACTTCTATAAAGCTCTAGATAGTATACTCTAACACTCCAGAATTCAAATGAAAGGAATAAGTCAATGAAAGCTTATCCATAAGTAAACCAAACTCAATTAATAATCTCTTCTCCTTATGACTATCTGGACATATATCATTAGAAGAACTACTTTCAAATTCCAATATAATAATCCTTTGAAATGAAACAACCAAAAAGTAAGTTAATTATTTGCTGACTAACTAAACCATTGGAAAAGAGAGATATTTGTAAGGATTACCCTAAAAACAAGCTAACAACAAATATGGCACATCAGCAGCAACATGTTTTTTTGCTGCGGTGCACAGGCTCCGGACGCACAGGCTCAGCGGCCATGGCGCGGGGGCCCAGCCGCTCCGCGGCACGTGGGATCCTCCCAGACCGGGGCACGAACCCGTGTCCCCTGCATCGGTAGGCGGACTCCCAACCACTGTGCTACCAGGGAAGCCCAGCAACATCTTTTATAAAGTATCCCAATCTATTTAACAAGAGAAACTTCATTAAACAAATGTTTATAAATTTGTTATTTTTGCTTTCTGACATGGATGAACAAAGACTTTTTTAGTAAATATTAATATCTTACCTTCGAAAATGCAGTCCTAGGTGAGGGAAGAGAGGATGATAATAATGTTTATTTTAAGGTATTCATTCAATTGTTACATGGACTTTTATCACTGGCAGATGATTACAAGTTTCCCTATATCTCTTTAAAACTTCCTGTAGCAGTATATCCTGCCTGGAAATTCCATCTAAAATTGAAGTTATAGACTCAGAAATAATGTTCTAATACATTGTATGTATAGGACACTCTAAGACCTTCAAGAGCAAGAACACATGAACGTGGCTAGTGTGGTAAATGTAACTCAGGCACTGGATTACATGGGACAATGGTACCATCCCATCATGACCTTGTGTGACATACTAAGTATGCAGTGATATAATATTTTAGGAGGCACTCTACAACCCACTGCCTGGGCCCCACCAATCTGTGGGCCTCATGTGTATACATATATAAGTTCAACATTTATAAAGCACCCAAAAATGTGCCAGGCATTATTAATATGAAGAATATTGAGACACAGTCCCTGTCCTCAAGAAAGTAAGAAAGTTTCACAGTTAATGGAGGAGAATAATTATAAGACCATACAGTAAGTATAATGATGTCAGAAATCACAACTGAAGTTACTAAGGGAGCATGTAAAAGAGACACCTAATTCAGCCTGTGGTAAGTACACACTTCCTAGGAGAGACAATACCTAAGCAGAGATTTTTTTTATTTTTTTTTTAGTTTTTTAGCCACACCACACAGCATGTGGGATCTTAATTCCTCGACCAGGAATCAAACCCATGCCCCTTGCAGTGGAAGCGTGGAGTCTTAACCTCTGGACCACCAGGCAAGTCCCTAAACAGAGATTTAAAATACAGAAATTAATCAAGAAAGGGCTAGGGTATTAGTCAGAAAAAGCACAGAGGCGAGGAAACAGCACTGTTTCCTGTGTGGAACCAAAGCAAGTCGGTGTATTGCTGAAATACATAATTCATAAATTATGAGATAAAGATAGGAGAAAATAAAATTGGTGAAACAGATCATACACAGAGCCTAGCATGACATAATAGATTTCGTCCTGTAGCCCAGGGATTTTCCAACTATTTCAGAGACCAAACTATTGTTTTCCATAAGATATCAACACATAAAAAAACAGTCTATAAGAAAAAGAGCTGAAGGGGTGTGAGGGTGTTTCCATGCTTAGCCTATACATTGCAAGTGCAGTTTGAAAATCACAGCTGCAGTGACTTAAGAAAGGAAGTGATGCAATAAGATCTGCTCTCTTGATGCGTCACCCTGATGGATGCTTAGAGAATGGCCTTGAACAGGACGAGATCAGAGGCAGAGATGCCAGTTAGGAATAGGTGGCAATAGCCACAGTAAGAGATGACCGCCTGAGCCAGTGCCATAGTAACAAGGATGTGAGAAAGCTTTGAGGAGCATCAGAAGGCAGAAGGCCTTGGTGAAGCTAAACTAACTGCACATATGGCAGCTATCTGGTCCCATTTGGCAGGACTGCTTAATCCCAACTGGCACTGGTTTCTAATGGAGAGATTAACTCACTAATCAATTTCCAGAGGGAAGAACCTATCTTCCATATGTACCATGTAGTAGTTTACCAAATATTTCCAATCAACTTTCCCAACTAACCAATGCTTAGTTTATTTAATAATAGCTTTTCTCATAGTCAATATTTCAACAATCAGTAAATCTGGTAGGATTTTTTTCTCTTACTCTTAAAAAGAAAATAGAAAACTATATCCTGCTCTAAGACATTTCCTTACTTCAGGAGAAAACATTACAATCAAAGCAGCTTAAAAGAAAAACTCTAAAATTAGCATATACTATACATCTCCCTCATTTATTTTATTTTACATTACCTTTCAGGGCATTGCTGGAAAAAAGTTGTCAGCTGTTGCAAAAGTACTGGCCAGCAATCAGGTCTGTGTTCAAGCACAGTGATCAAAGGCTGAGGATGGTTTCTGAAAAACAGAAAGTCACATTGGAAGCTGTCATTTCAGGACTACACCTTCTTAATATCCAAATATAGCTACAAAAAAGCCACTACCATCTAGATTCAAAATTGTCACAAAAATATCATTTGCTGCATTTGTTGCAGAGTTGGCTCATTAGAACTATGTTTTTCCTATATCTAATTCTTTTCCAGAAAAGAGAATAAACCCGGGTCTTAGAGACCCAAATTTGACAGCAGACTCTGCCATTTAATAGCTCTATGACTTTGACCAAGCTTCTCAATCCAGTAGCTCTTTCATATCCATCCCCTTGATTCCTACATTCTTGGAAATCACTGGCCACCTCCTCCTCTTGCTGATCTCTTTCCAAACCTGGAAGGTTCCATTTCCTCTAACACTGCCCCAACCTATAAGCACTACCTCTCCGTCTCTGTTCCCACTTACTCCCATTTTTCTCAGTATATGGTTCTGTGTTTCCCCAGTATACTTAAGGTGAGAAAAAAGAAAATATTTCTTCCATATCAAATAAACTCTGCAAATTATAAATTCTTGAAATTTCTGTTGAACAAGGACAAATCTTTTATCTGGGCTACATCGATTAAGGTACCTAAAAGACTATATAAAATAAAAGATCTGAAATGTGAAGGATCCTCATATAATGGGGTTTAAAAAAAACAGGAAAAAAGCACAAATTATTTTAAATAGTTCAAAAAGTCTACTAGAAATTGTAAATTCATTAGCTTTTTAAACTATGAAGTACTAAACAAAGTTTTGATGTGGCTTTTATTATTGCTAGTTTCAGGTGTACAGCAAACTGATTCAGTTATACATATATACATATGTATATATCTATATTTTTTTTGATTTATTTCCATTGTAGGTTATTACAAGATATTGAATATAGTTTCCTGTGCTATACAGTAAATCCTTGTTATTTACCTATTTTATATATAGTAGTGTGCATCTATTAATCCCATACTCCCAATTTATCTCTCCCCTCTCCCTTCCCCTTTGATAACCATAAGTTTGTTTTCTATGTCTGAGTCTGTTTCTGTTTTGTAAATAAGTTCATTTGTACTACTTTTTTTAAGTTTTTTTTTTTTTTTTTGCGGTACGCGGGCCTCTCACTGTTGTGGCCTCTCCCGTTGCGGAGCACAGGCTCCGGACACGCAGGCTCAGCAGCCATAGCTCACGGGCCCAGCCGCTCCGCGGCATGTGGGATCTTCCCGGACCGGGGCACGAACCCGTGTCCCCTGCATCGGCAGGGGGACTCTCAACCACTGTGCCACCAGGGAAGCCCTAAGATGTTTTTTGATGTGGACCATTTTTAAAGTCTTTATTGAATTTTTTACAGTTTTGCTTCTGCTTTATGATTTGGATTTTTGTCTGTGAGGTATGTGGGATCCTAGCTCCCCAACCAGGGATCAAACCCACACCTCTTGCTTTGGAAGGCGAAGTCTTAACCACTGGACCGATGGGAAGTCCCTGTACTGTTTTTTTAGATTCCACATGTAAGTGATGTCATAGAGTATTTGTCTTTCTCTGTCTGACTTACTTCACTTGTATGATCATCTCTAGGTCCATCCATGTTGCTGCAAATGGCATTATTTCATTCTTCTTTTATTTTTTTAACTTTTAATTTTATTTTGTAGTTGATTATCAATGTTGTGTTAGTTCAGGTGTACAGCAAAGTGATTCAGTTATACATATACGTGTATCTATTATTTTTCAAACTTTTTTAAAAATTAAAAATGCTATTTGAAAAAAAATTCAAAGCATATAGATGCATCTATCTTTTTTACATAAAAAGAATCATATGCATAGTATTTTTCTTTAATCTTAATTTTTTTTTTTTTTGGTGGTACACGGGCCTCTCACTGTTGTGGCCTCTCCCGTTGCAGAGCACAGGGTCCGGACGCGCAGGCTCAGTGGCCATGGCTCACGGGCCCAGCCGCTCCGCGGCATGTGGGATCTTCCCGGACCGGGGCACGAACCCGTGTCCCCTGCATCGGCAGGCGGACTCTCAACCACTGCACCACCAGGGAAGCCCTCTTTAATCTTAATTTTTAACCCAATAATATAGCACTAGCAATGTTTATAAAAAGAAAAAGATCAGTTACACCCAAATGATTTTTTACAACAGCCTTCTTGGTGGTTCTCAAAATGGGATCACCTTACCAGCAATATCAGCATCACCTGGGAACTTGTTAGAAATGAAAATAAATTCTCAGGCCTCAGCCCGACCTAATAAATAGCTCTGCAGACAATTCTGATGCACTGCTATAAAGCAGTGGTGCTCAACCCTGGCTGCATGTCTGATTCATCTGTGGAGCTCTTTTCAAAATACAATGCCCAGCCTTCAATTATACTGGGGTTGCTAGGAGTGGAACCCATGCATTAGTAATTTTTTAAAACTCTTCCAGCAATTCCAATGTGTTGCCAGGTTGAAAACCGGTACAAGTGAAAAACCACAGAAGAGGGAGGTTAGGAGTTGGGAAGTTTTCTGATTTTTCTCTCTCTTAAACAGAAAAGTATGGCAGATCCATCACACTGAAACCCTCATGTTAAACACCTCTCTGACACTACTACAAAGTTTCTGGTTATTATAGCACCATCTCTCTATTTTCTCCTCAACCTCACCTAATCTATTAGACACTAACTTCACATGCTGGCAGCCTCCTGTTTGTTAAAGCACAGGCTATTTCTGACTGATCAGATTACTGCCATTGCTAAGGGATCACTCCAAGCAACTTTTTATGCCAAAATTCAAAGATCCTATCAAAATCACATTTCCAAATTCCAAACTCTTTGGCAGTTAAACCTATCTAGAATTTGCTTCTGCTCTAGTTGCTACAGATATGAAGACACAAATGTTACAAATCCTTAAAGCCTCTCAGGTATGTCACATCAGCCAAACTTCTTAGATTACGAATTCAGTAGGTCATGTTCAAGTAAACATGAATAAAAAGGAAAGAACAGCAACTGCAATTATTTTAGCTATGGGTTTTCCTTCTGACAAGCACCATATTGAAATGAGGAGCATCAGATATGACCATCTATTAATCCTCCAGCTAATGGTGGCATTCATGACTATTTAAGAGGAAAATCCAACAAGTTGCCACATAGTTTTTGTGTGATCATAAAGCACTTTAGTGCTTTGCAATACTCTTCCCTTATAAGTCATCCCCTAACTCTTCCCACCCCTCAATTCCCATTCCCCAAAAACTGTCAAGAATCTATCTCCTGTTTAAAAACTGTTAAGAATCTATCTCCTTTAAAAAACAGTCTTGTCCAGATTAAATCAGATCAACAGAGGTAAGAGATAGTAATTTTAAAGTAGGATTGGGAATGATGCATATATAGCAAACAACTCTGTTATAATTTAGCTTCTACCTCACTGGAATTGTGGGACCCACTCTGCTTTGTTGCATGAAGTTGAAGGCCTGCTTTGCTAGCACTGGGGTTCAGCAAATTCTTTTTAGTATCTCAGACTTAAAACTCTAAAGATGAGATTAAGAAGAATATAAAATAGGGATTTATCCCGATTAATTACTGACTTAGACATCTGGATAATTAACTTTTCCAGAGAATTGATTATGTCAGATCCAAGTGGAAATACTGTAGGAATAATATACAATATTGATTCCAAGAAGTTAAAAACCTCGAGGGAGAAAGGAAGTCCAAATTAAAAACGTTGAATATTACTACTGATTAACATAGATTACCAATATTATACTATTTCAACTGAGTACAACTAACTTAAAATCAATTATAATTGCCAAAATTTTGTTTTAATACTTTGAGCAAAGAATGAATTTGAAGCAAAGAGCTAAATTCTCCCTTGTGAATCATCAAACTGGTATGTGGGGCTTCCCTGGTGGCACAGTGGTTGAGAGTCTGCCTGCCGATGCAGGGGACACGGGTTCGTGCCCCGGTCCGGGAAGAGGCACAACAGTGAGAGGCCCGCGTACCGCAAAAAAAAAAAAAAAAAGGAAAACTGGTATGTGAATACACATATAAAATAATATGTAAAGCCTTATGCTTTATAGAATGGACACAGTTTTTAATTCAATATACTTTATCGTGCAACTGCCATACATGAGGGGTTCTCAATCTTGGCACTATTGACATTTGGAATCAGATAATTCTTTGTTGTTGGCATTGTTCAGTGCACTACAGGATGTTTAAGAGCATTCCTGACCTCTACCCACTAGACGCTAATAGCATTCAACCTAGGCACATGACAATCGAAAATGTCTCCAGACATTACCAAGTGTCCCCTGGGGCCACAGTTGTCCCTGGTTAAGAACCACCGCACTAGGTAAAATGGCAAGCACTATGAGGCACAAAACTCACAAAAACACGGTACTAGCCCTGAGTTATTCAAAAAGACTATTATCCCACCTTCATCCTTCTTTATACTGAACCAAAAGCAATCAATCGATCATGCTCAAAATTTGAAGATTCTTATGGAAATATAATCATCAAATATTAACATTAGATGCACAAGAGTAACGGTAGAGTAGAAACTAGAAGACTTAAAATGAAAAACAAATGTAAAATTATTCCTTTGCAAAACATAGAAGCATGTTCCAAAATAAACAAACGGCATTAAATATTATGCATGCTAATTTGGTATGATAGAAAATAGAGTTATTTTCCATTTAAAATATTATAACTAGAGCATTTAAAATGTCATAAGGAAAGCAATTATACTCCAATAAAGATGTTAAAAAAAAAGTCATAACGCTAAGTATAGTTCACTCCTGAAATATTCAAGGATTGATTCTTAAATTAATGGATTATTCAAGATTTTTCTTTTCTTTCTTCTCACTCAATGCTTGTTAGCCACTTCTTTCAAGTACCTCACTTCTTTCAAGTACCTCCAACTGAGAAAGGTCAAGGTAAATGGAAGAATCCACAATTTAAAGTAAATTTTGCTCTTCATTAGAAGGACTGTTGATCAAAAAAAGAAATAACGTGGTACAAAAGAACACCAAAACAAAACCTGGGTTATGCCTTAAAATGTCAATTATACCCAAACCTGGTATTCAAGGCATAAAGAGTGAGTTGCCTAAAACACTTTATTCAAAGTGATAGATGGGTTGAACATACAATCAACCTGATCACTTGTAAAGCAAACAGTGACAGACAATAAGCTCTACAATTATAAAAAACAAACACAAATGTGGGACACTGAAATCATTATTATTATTTATATAAGCAGGGCCTATATAGCATCATCCAAATCATTTACTGTTATGCTGCCACAACCATGTCTCAGAAGAAAGACTAGAAGTGGAGAGGTGACATGAAATAGTGGAGGAAAAACACTGAATTAAAAGAGTCAAGAGTTCCAAATTCACATTCTGTCTCTGCAACAAACTGTGTAATCTCTAGCAAGAGAATAACCTCTCTTGGGCAAAGTTTCTTCATCTGTAAAATGAGGAAATCAGACTAAGTACCTTCCAGTGCTAAAGTTATAGAACCCAGGTCACGCATTAAAGCCTTAATCTTGGTACTGCTCGGGACCAGAGGTGGAACCAAATCCTGTAAAGGCAGAAACCAATAAAGATGGCTCTCAACTATTAGTAATTCTATGCCAAGCTTAAACGGCTTTAAGGCCAACGTCTAATAAAATCTAGGGCCTCAAAACAGAGGTCTCCTATTTTTATCTCAAAGAAATAAAGCATCTTATATTTTTTACTTCAGAGAGAAATGCAGTGCTATATCCAGAATAAGCCCACAGAAAATTTTAAATCAAGATTTCCTAACTCTTGAGACATCCAGTAGATTCTGTTTTCTTCTTAAAAGAGAATAACATTGTTTCTAAAATTGAAATCAATACAAACCAGGCAATCAGGTCACCCTTCAATGGCCTCTAGTGCCAGTTATTTCTCCTTCAGAGAGAAATGTGGTTATTATTATTGTTGCTGTTGTTATTGTTGTTATTTTTCTGCCATAGATGAGCCAATTTGTTGTATATTCTTTGGCACTTTCCCATTTCATGATTTGTAAATGTTTTAACTGCCATTTTAAGTAAAGCATTTAATACAGTAACTAGCACACAGAATATTCCATAAATGGGGTACTATTATGATTATCATGCAGGCAAATTTTTATCTTAAACTAGAGCATAAGCAGCTTGAAAGCTGGGTGTCTATCTTCTTACTCTTATGTTTCCCTTTCAGTGCCAAATGCACATCTAAAATAAATGTAACAAACACACACTTCCCCCAAAAGCACCTTTTTAAACTCTTTGAATGGATCATGAAAAACCAACATCACAACCCCTCTAAGTACATTGTTTCAAAGTCCACATTGTTTGGAGAAAAAAAGCACAGAGGAAGCATGCAGAGTTGGTACCTAATACTTCAGGGCTCCCTGCCCTTTAATAACACTGTCAACAACACAGAGCAGTAAATGCATCTTAGCAGAATGGAGAGGGGGAGGGAGTAAATGATAAATTCGTGGTTCCACTAGACTACTGCAGAGACAACAATAAAATAAGGTATGTAACTAGATTCACCTTTCCAAGTATAAATACATCAATCTTAATAGAAAAGAGGGAGCAAGAAAAAAATTAGTCTTGTAGTAGGCAAAAAGCAAAAGTTACTTGTAACCTTTGGGTCACCTCAACCTTTCTGCTACATCTCTGAATGTAGGAAAGCTATGATTTGATTTACATCTTAAATTCAGCAATAGACACAGATTGCCTTTTCTGTGTGAGGAAACAATGCCTGCAGTCACCATGCATTTTCATGTATGCAGCTGTGACCCTGGCGCTTTCAGAAGCATAGCATAGCACTTACTACATCAAATATGCATTTTAAAAGCATTTCTCTACCTGCTCTGAATTTTGATTTGAAAGAGCTGGTTAGAAGCCAAAGTGGGATTAAAAAAAAAAAGAAAAGCTCTGCAGACTTTAAGATTAAAAATGCATAATAGGGACTTCCCTGGTGGCTCAGTGGTTAAGAATCCACCTGCCAATGCAGGGGACAAGGGTTCGATCCCTGGTCCAGGAAGATCCCACATGCTTCGGAGCAACTAAGCCCACGCGCCACAACTACTGAGCCTGCGCTCTAGAGCCCATGAGCCACAACTACTGGGCCTGTGCACCACAGCTGCTGAAGCCCGCGCCCCTACAGCCTGTGCTCCGCAACAGGAGAGGCCACCGCAGTGAGAGGCCCGCTCACTGCAGTGAGGAGTGGCCCTCGCTCACCACAATTGGAGAAAGCCTGTGCGTAGCAACGAAGACCCAACTCAGCCAAAAAAAAAAAAAAAAAGCATAATAAAAATTGTTAAGATTCCACAATAAAAAAAAAAAGATTCCACAATGAATATTACTATAAAAAAGAAAAATTAAACAATAATTGTGAATCATTATCTATCCTATAGAGTCTTAAGACAATGCATTTCATCCTTTCCAGAAAAAGACGACTTGGAGCAAAAATTATTTCAATTTTGACATTTTTGACTAATTTTCTTTTCTCTTTAGGTCTATAATGCAGATAGGGAAAAGATAAGATGACTTTGAAAAGAGACTTCATATCACAATGGTTCTGCCCTCACAATGAACCTTTCCCAGGATCCCTATTTTGAGAGGCAGGGTTTTAATGCAAAGGTGTCTGCCAATGTCAGAAGTCTGGAACTATTTTAGGTACAAGGTGATGGCTGGGGGGAAACACACAGATATGGAGGGGTCCAAAACGTCTATTACTAAGTTACATCCTTGATTGGGGGGGGCGGGGGCGGCAGGAAACTAGAGATAAGATAAATAGGCTAAGGCAAAAATGACAACATTTTATGCTCTTCAAGACATTTATCAGCAAATTACCATATCAATTTTCAAATTAAGCATACACACTTAGAAGAACTTATAAAATATTTTCTAGTGGCAATTGCTAACTGGAAGATTGTATAATATGTATAGATTATTATTTAGGTCTGATTTTAAATCCCAAGTGTAAACTCCAGGTGATTGGAGCCATAAACTGTGAACAAAGACTTCCCTGGGTGGGAAAGAGGACAGAAAAGAGGAAATGAAAACAGAAGCAAAACATGCAGTGCCACAGAAAGAATCAAACTGCAAAAAGATAGATGGGGGACTTCCCTGGCAGTCCAGTGGTTAAGACTCTGCACTTCTACTTCTGGGGGCTAGGGTTCAATCCCTGGTTGGGGAACTAAGGTCCCACATGACGAAAAATAAAAAAGACAGATGGCCCTTGGAACGTATTATTGGCTATGCTTTCCCGATTACTGCCCTAGCTTCTTTCTTATCCTCAACTCTACTGAGCTTTCTCAGGGACAGATCTCACACTGATACCCCCTTCTTTCCCACCTTCTTTTTCCTAATTTCTGTAAAAAATTTCATTTATCCATTAATGCAAGAATTCACAAGCCCTCTGAAATTATATGCAAAATTTTGAGTACATGTACATGTGTACATTTTCTAGGGGAAGGTACAAAACTTTTATGAGATTCTCAAAGAAGGTCCTGACCTCCCCTCCAAAAAAGGGTAAGTGCTAGTAAATTAAAACTAAGTATACCTAAGGTAATTACTGCAATTCAGCCTTGTTAAACTCCTGCTTCCAAAAAAAACTATAAAGTACGCTTCTGTTTCCCAAAAAAAGTTATATATTATGTGCCTAGAAATGGTGGCTCTCCAACTACTGAAGTTTTTGTAACTTCAGCAAAATAAAACATATTAATGCATTCTAATGGTTCCAAACCCTATGGCAGCTTGACTGTAAAGTACAGACAATTTAATAATGGTGTCATGCTTCCTTTATGCTAAATAAAACCAAACATCTACACCTCAGGAGATCCCTTTAGATCATATATTCAACTGTTGAAATAATCAGCTCCCCAAAAAGCAAAATGCTTATTTTGACAACAGAAACATACGACAATAGCTGATGGTCAAAAAAATCAAAAAAACACTTGATTTTTTTTTCAAGTGTTACGGGATTCTAAGCAACCTCGTTAAGAAACAATAAATGCGATAAGGAAATTTGCATAGAAATGAGAAACAATAACAACTACTCTTAATTATAGAATAGGAGGTTTATTTTCAGGAACTTAGGAAAAGTAGCTTACCTCCAGAAATAAATGTAAAAGGGAATAACACTGAAAATTCATTGGACTTGGTAAGTATACAAAAATACTACAGAATAAATAAAATGTGATATATCCATGCAGTGAAATATTATTCAGCCATAAAAGGAATGAAGTACCAAATCATGCTACAGTGTAGATGAACCTTAAAAACATTATGCTATGTGGAAGAAGCCAGACATAAAAGGCCACATATTGTATGATTTTATTTATATGAAATGTCCAGAAGAGGCAAATCCAGAGATAGAAAAGTAAGCAGTGTTTTATATCTATAGTAGGAGGTATTAGAGAAAGACTGCTAATAGGTATGGGGCTTCTTTTGGGGGTGATAAAAATGTTCTGGAATTAGATAGTGGTATAGTTGAACAACTTTGTGAGTATAATAAAAACCACTGACTTGTACACTTTAAAAGGGTGAATTTTATGGTATACAAATTATATCTCAATCAAAAAGGCATTAAAAAATATTCCAAACTTAACTCAGTCATATACTATTTTAAAATTAACCTCTTTCAATTTTAGAAAAATTCATATGTATCAGGTGAAGCATACTGCCAATATAAATAATCATAATAACTTGGATTTCCCTTACAAAGAAAATAAGTTCAAATCAGAATCTCATTTATTACCTCAATATCCACGGTTGATATCTTAATTGTGCCCATTTTAAAGATGCAGATGTAGGAGGAAAGAAAGTTAACTGTCTTTGTCTAATGTCACTATGAAATAATATAACATTGTTGAGTGTTTTAACCATTTGTCCAGTGATTTCCAAACCTAGTTCCACATCAGAATCTCTTGAGACTTTTTAAAAATACACGGATTCTACGGACCCACACTGACTCCCACCCAAGCTTTCTAAATCAGAATCTATAGAGGTGGGGCTTCAGAATCTATAGATTAAGTGAATTCCCAGGGATTCCTACTATGTCCACATCTAAAGCATATCTATATCTCGACTGCCACTAGTAAATCTGAAGGGAGTGGCAGAGTTGGGAAATCACCATTTTGAAATTATCACAGTGAAAATTAATGGGGGTGGGGCAGCTGTGAGTTTAACAAGGAACAGGATATTTGCATGGTCTCGTAGCATCTTCCCCATAGACTGCTTATTAGTTACAAGAAGAAGATGATAACTATACAGTAGAGAAACCAGACATCACCTTGATGGAGTAATCAAAATTAAAATCACCAGTGAGGGGCAAGATGGACATCAGTCTCCAGATATGATATCCTGAGAAAGACATAGCATCACTTTTATAGTATTCAAAAATGTCAATGTTATAAAAGATAAAGGATGAGAAATTTTCCAAATAGTTCCAAATTTTAAAAGACTAAACAAATATGACAATTAAATGTAATATATGATCCTAAACTAGAGCCCATACACTAAAAATAAAAAGGAAAAAGGTATGAAAGGACATTATTAAAACAAATGGCAAAACTGGAATATGGACCATAGATAAAAGTATGATATCAATGTTAAATTTTCTTGATTTGATAACTGTACTCTGGTTATATATGAGAATATCCTTGTTCTTAGAAAGCATACCCTACTGAATATATGTAATCTACTCTCAAATATTTTTTTAATTATATAGAGAGATGGATAGGATAACGCAAATACGGCAAAGGGTAAAAAAATTGATGAATCTGGGTAAATGGCATATGGAAAATTTTTGTACTATTCTTGCACCTTTTCTGGAACTTTAAAATTCTTTCAAAATAAGTTTAAAAATAAAACCTTCAATGACTCCCCACTACTCTTTCTTTTAATATATTTATTTATTTATTTATTTTTGGCTGCGTGGGGTCTTCGTTGCTGCGCGCAGGTTTTCCCTAGTTGCGTTGAGTGGGGACTACTCTTCGTTGCAGTGCACAGGCTTCTCATTGCGGTGGCTTCTCTTGTTGCAGAGCATGGGCTATAGGCACGTGGGCTTCAGTAGTTGTGGCACACAGGCTCAGTAGCTGTGGCGCACGGGCTTAGTGGCTCCAAGGCATGTGGAATCTTCCCAGACCAGGGATCGAACCTGTGTCCCCTGCATTGGCAGGCAGGTTCTAAACCACTGCACCACCAGGGAAGCCTCCCCACTACTCTTTAAAGAAAGCCCAAAGCCTTTGCCATGGTCTTGTATCTTCTAAGCCATGCCCACCTCCCCTGGGCCTCTGTCTTGGCCTCTCCCTTCCTTGAACACTAAGCTCCAGGCACCCGGCCTCCTGTTAGTTCTCCTGGGGCACCAGGCTCTCTCACACAGCAGCAGCTAGGCACATGCTTTTCCCTAGATCTAGAAATGTTCTTCTTGCACTCTTCGCATGGGTGACTCCATCTCACACACCAAAATGGGTATAAGAGAAAATGCAAAAAGGGCTTAATGCTGAGAAGCAGCTAGTTATCAAAATTAAAACTGGACCTATATTTTGACATCCACAACTACAAACTGGTCTTAGTGCACTTTGTGTCAGTATTTACCTTGGGACTTTCTCTTGTTTCTGTTTGATGGCCCTAAGGAATGAATGTATTTGCCTTAAGAGATAAGTGAAAAAAAAAAAAAAAAACGGTATGAATCACAAAGTACCTCAGTCTTTTGGACACACATCTTTAAGTTCTTAAAACTAACTCTCCATCTAAATAAACTCATAACACTGCACAAAGAGATGCACAAATACACATAGAGTACATAACTTTCATCTACTCAGGGTATCACCATCCATCACTATTGGCCTTATCACCCATTTCAGAGCACACCATCTGCCAAAAACATTTAATATTCCCTTATTTCAGAAAGTACAGCTTGATGTTGATCAGACCAACCCTTTCCACAAATAAGATTCTCAACATTTGATATTTGTACATGTCAGCCACTGTCTGGCACATCAGAATGATGCACAAATTCTGGAACAAGCAGTTACTGCTCATGAATTCACAGCTATTTCCTCACTTCAGCTGAGGCAAGAGAGATCTTAAAAAGATTGCCATTATACAAATACGCAGAGGAAAAATTAAAAGCAAAAGTACATGATAAAATTTTAAGGGAAAAAATGGCATATTACAGAGAAAATGAGCCTCTAATAATTTATGAATCATAAAAATTTAGTTTCGTCATTCTTGCTTGCAACCAAAATACCAGGCAAATGTTGGTTCTCTGCTGCACTTCCCATATGGTCAATGTTAGAGAATGTTGAAATAACTTAAAACATAGTGTGTTATTAAAAAGTGGAGTTCAGGGGCTTCCCTGGTGGCGCAGTGGTTGACAGTCCGCCTGCTGATGCAGGGGACACGGGTTCGTGCCCCGATCCGGGAGGATCCCACATGCCGCAGAGCGGCTGGGCCCGTGAGCCGTGGCCGCTGAGCCTGTGCGTCCGGAGCCTGTGCTCCGCAACGGGAGAGGCCACAACAGTGAGAAGCCCGCATACCACAAAAAAAAAAAAAAAAAAAAAGAGGTTCATGAACAAGGAGCTCCCCTTCAAACTAACCAAAAGAAAATTCAGACCAAACAAAAAGGGCAGGGGAAAAACAAGCCTGAAGTAAAGGATATCTTACTAGTTGCTTTTTTTTTTTTAACTGATTAGTATAAAAATTGTTCACAGGGTGGGAATGTAAATTGATACAGCCACTATGGAGCAGTGTGGAGGTTCCTTAAAAAATGAAAAATAGAACTACCATACGACCCAGCAATCCCACTACTGGGCATATCCCCTGAGAAAACCATAATTCAAAGAGTCATGTACCACAGTGTTCATTGCAGCTCTATCTACAATAGCCAGGACATGGAAGCAACCTCAGTGTCCATTGACAGATGAATGGATAAAGAAGATGTGGCACATATATACAATGGAATATTACTCAGCCATAAAAAGAAACAAAATTGAGTTATTTGTAGTGAGGTGAATGGACCTAGAGACTGTCATACAGAGAGAAGTCAGAAAGAAAAACAAATACCGTATGCTAACACATATATATGGAATCTAAAAAAAAACGTTCTGAGGAACCTAGGGGCAGGACAGGAATAAAGACGCAGACATAGAGAATGGACTTGAGGACATGGGTAGGGGAAAGGGTAAGCTGGGACGAAGTGAGAGACTGGCATGGACTTATATACACTACCAAATGTAAAATAAATAGCTAGTGCGAAGCAGCCTCATAGCACAGGGAGATCAGCTCCGTGCTTTGTGACCACCTAGAGGGGTGGGATAGGGAGGGTGGGAGGGAGGGAGATGCAAGAGGGAGAGATATGGGGACATATGTATATGTATAACTGATTCACTTTGTTATAAAGCAGAAACTAACACACCATTGTAAAGCAATTATACTCCAATAAAAATGTTAAAAAAATTGTTCACAGGTAAAAAGGGGCTTTTAAAGTTTTTGAAAACAGTTAAATGCCTAAACCAGAGGTCACAAACTGTTGCCCTTGGATTGCATCCCGTGAGCAAACGTGTTCAGTCTGCCTACCCTGTATTTTCAAAACTTGGAATTGCTTTCCAACATTTATTAGTGAGGATATTTCATATAAAATGTTATTAATATTGAAAGATCTGAAGGTCTGGCAACAATGAAGCCCCACTGCCTCACTGCAACAATTGGCCAGTAGTTCTCAGTTGAACCAGCACACTGGAAACCATCTAGGAAGCTTTGAAAAATTACCAATGCTTGAGGCTGACCCCTACTCATTCTAGGGAGAGCCCAGGGAACTAATACATTTAAAAGTTCCTCAGTGGGCTCTAATGGTGCAACCAGAATTGAGACTCCTGGGCCTAGAGTTTTACACTTGACATATGCTCTTCGTTTAATCACAGCAGTCAAATGTGCTTCACTGTTCTTCCAGTTTACCCCCATCCTAAAAGGCACTGGGAATTGAAACTCCATTTAAATATCCCCATTTAATCTTGTTTAAGCCACTGAACTATAGAAGGGTCCAGTGACACAAAATGAACTTTACTGGCTACACACACTCTAATCTGATGTATCTCAAAGCACGATGGGTAGATCACTTCTGTATCCAAATCTCTTGTTAAAGTGCATGTTCCAGACACATATATGAAAAACTCTGAGCAAGAGCTCCTTATGCACTGTAAACACTAAATACCATCCTTGGTTTGTAGAAAGGTGCTGAGGGCTCTCTTCCCCTCCTGTTCCTACCAGCGTCTACTGTCTGACCATGCAGAACACTAACTTGTTGGGGTCATGGAATTACTCATTGAACAGAGAGCAGTGAGGTTTAAATCTCACTTGCATCCACACTTGGCTTGCTCTCATTGGATTGCTTTTCCATTAGAATTGCTGTTTCGTTCTGCTCTTGGACTCTCTAATGTCCATGGTAGACGCAGTAAGATGAACTTGGTGCCTCAGTGCCTAAGTTAGGAGCAAACAAACCTTTTGCCTTCCTAATACGGAACAGAGGCCAGGAGACATGATTAACCACCCAAGACCCCTCCCAGTCTACCCCAAGGGGCTCCCTGCAGCTAAGGACTACTAAGTTCATATATGGTACCACTAAGTTCCCAGGGGCTCAAGCAATATTGCTCAAGCATGATCCACAAATGACCTATATCCATCACCCAGCCGCTGTATTCCTGAGTCTCATTGCAAAACCTACTGAATGAATGAGAATCTCTGGCAAGTGGGCTTGAGAAGCTGTACTCGTAACAAGCTCCCCAGGCGGTTCTTAGGCACAGGAAGTTTGAGAGCCACTGAGCTCTGGGTTCAACAAAGAGAAGACCCACTCTAAAGCTCCTTCAGGAAAGTCACAGGAACCAAGGGAAGCCCATGGCTAACATTCTGGGTCCTCACATCTCCCTCTCTCTTCACTCCCTAACTGGAACGACTTAAGCAATTCAGGGCAGACCCATTTAAAATGACAACATAAATACCCAGAAAAGAAACAGCTGGATCATGTGGCAGTTCTATTCTTAATTTTTTGCGGAATCTCCAAACTGTTTTCCATAGTGGCTGCACCAATTTACCTTCCCACCAACAATATATAAAGGTTCCCTTTTCTCCATATCCTCTCCAACACTTATTTCTTGCCTTTTTGATAATAGCCATTCAAACGGGCATGATGTGATATCTCACTGTGGTTTTGATTTGCATTTCCCTAATAAATACAGTGATGTTGAACATCATTTCCTGTGCCTGTTGGCCATCTGTAGGTCTCCTTTGGAAAAATGTCTACCCAGATCCTCTGTCCATTTTTTAATCAGGTTATTTCGTTTTTTGCTGTTGAGTTGTACAAGTTCTTTACATATTTTAGATATTAACCCCTTATTGGATATATGATTTGCAGATGTCTTCTTCTGGGTATTTATCAGAAGAATATGAAAACACTGATTCAAAAATATATATGCACCCCAATGTTCATCACAGCATTATTTACAACAGCCAAGATACGGAAACAACCTAAGTTACCCATTGATGGATGTATGGATAAAGAAGATGTGGTACATATGTACAATTAAATACTACTTAGCCATAAAAAAAGATGAAATCTTGCCATTTGCAACCCCTGGATGGACACTGAGGGTAGTATGCTAAGTGAAATGAGTCCAACGGAGAAAGACGAATACCATATGATTTCACTCACATGTGGAATATTAAAAATAAATAAACAAACAAAATAAACCACACAAAAGCAAACAAATAGATACCGAGAACAGATCAGTGATTACCAGAGGGGAAAGGAAGTAGGCGGAGGGAGAAACAGATAAATGGGATCAACTGTACGGTGACAGATGGAAACTAAACTTTTCGTGGTGAGCATGCTATAGCGTATATAGGTCAAAATATAATGTTGTACACATGAAATAGCAATATAAACCGCTGTTACCTCAATTTTTTAAAAAATTTTAATAAAAAATAAGATGACCACATATTCTGTTTTACTATAATTCAAATTAATCAGCTATTAGGACAAAAAGAAGTGAGAAACACTTAAAATCCAACTGTATAGTAGCAGAGTCCTTAATACCATAAAAACACAGATGAGTTTCATGCCCAGAAAGCTTATAATTATTTGTCATACTACTTCCATTTTAAATCAATCCTACGGCATAACCAGGGAACACCTTTCAGCGGAGTTCTAAGCTTCTCGTATCCTTTTTATGCTTTCATACAGAGCTCATCAGCCTTCCTCTCCAAGGCTGGATGATATTGCTAACCAACATGTGGCAAAGAAGATTCTAAAACAGCATGACAATTTTATGCTTGACTCAGGCAATCATAGCTCTCTTGAGGGAAATCTGCTCTCCAGGCTCACCTCTCCTGTGTTTCTGCCCACAATCCCCCCTGGAGGAACTTAAGACTCTTATACACTTGATTACACTCTACTGATTTATAGTGCCAAACAGCCATCCACATAAGGGCCCTCCATAAACATTACTGGATTATGCCAACTCAGGTGATTGATTCTGGTCCTCTTAATGTGCCACCACTCTACAGACAAACCTTATATATCCAGTATGATTTCAGCTCCTCAAACTAGGCTCCCTATCCACACCTTGCATCTGTTGTCTTCTGAAAACAAGACTGCAGTTAAAAGAACCAACTACTGGAGGAAACTAATTCTAAATAGGAAAACAGGTGAAACATTACAGGTAACTGAAAGTTTAGCACTTGCACACAGTGAGGACAATCAGTATGAAAATGACACTAACTCTGATTCTTCTGTGTGATGGAAAATTTCCTTCTATCATCATCAAAACTAGTGCTTCTTAAACTTAAAGGTGCCTGTGAACTACCTGGAAAATCTTACTAAAATGTGGACTCTAATTCAGATAATCTGAGATGGAGTCCGAGATTCTGCATTCCTAACAAGCTCCCAGGAACTGCTAATGCTGCTCATAGCTCTGCTACTTATAGCAGGTGGGGAAACAGCAGCATCAGCGTCAGTGTCAGTGTCAGCATCAGCATCACCTGGGAGCTTGTTAGACAAGAATCCTGAGTCCACCTTAGACCTAAGGAAAGAGAATCTGCCATTCAACAAGGTCTCAGGTGATCAGAATGCATAGTAGACAGCCGCTAACACACCATCTTATACTCACTGTCAATCAGAATTGCCTGGGACCTTTTTGAAACTACAAAAGCTTAGGCCTCATGGCAGAGAATCTAATTCAGTTGGTCTAGGGTATTTCATTGTTCCTATTTTTGTTTGTTTTTAGGCATACCCAGGTGGTTCTGAGCAGCCAGTGTTGAGAACCATTGAATTAAAAATACCCAACTGGGTGGAGGAAAAAATAGAGCTACTGCTAATCGGTGAGGAATTTGAGGGAATGATGAAAATGTCCTAAAATTGGTTATTGCAATGGTTACATGACTCTGTGAATATACTAAAAACCATTGAATTGTACCTCAAATGAGTCAATTGTATGGTATATGAATTATTCTCAATAAAACTGTTATATAAAAATGTAAAACTTCAATAGCTTTCCTATTTTAAAATAGGTAAATAACTCCAACTGAACAACAATGAAGTGGAATTATTTTCCATTCTGGAACTCTGGCCCAAGCGGTTGAACTTCTTTCAAAAAAAGAGAACACACGTGCTTATACGACTCATCTAGAAACATTAAGTTCTGCTCATCTACTCCTTAGGTTCATTTCTGGTTAAGGTAATGCATATTTTAAAAAGAAAAGCAAATTTATCAATTTTGAAAACTTTCTCCTGCACACCCAAAGTTTCCATAGTATTTTCAAATAAATAATTTTCCTTTTGCTTCCCCAATTTAAAATAAACCAAGTTAACTAATAAGTTAACAATGAATTAACTAATCCATTGTACTACATTCTTCCATCTTTTGTGTTTTTGAAAACATTCAAAAAACATGTTAACAGGGACTTCCCTGGTGATCCAGTGGTTAAGACTCCATGCTCCCAATGCAGGGGGCCCGGGTTCGATCCTGGTCAGGGAACTAGATCCTGTGTGCCACAACTAAGACCCGGCACAGCCAAATAAATAAATAAAATTTTTTTTAATTAAGAAAAAATATATAAAATGCAAATCTGACCTTGTTTTTAAAAAGTGACTTAAGAAACTCTCGATAATGTGCTCATAAAAATAAAGATGATAAATAGCATTAAAATATCAGGAAAATTATACTCCAATAAAGACATTAAAAAAAATCAGGAAAGATCACTGTAATATATGAGACACTGTTTACTTATTATCAAAAGGAAAGTACTATAAATATACGTAAGTAATAGGTACCACGTATTATTATACTTTGGAGAGGCACGCACAGCTTCTGATAGCTGTGGTGTCAAATGCTCAAAACTGCAGGTCTTGTATGCTCAAGCCAATGACAGTTCACAGGTATGATTTACTTTCCCTGTTGGATCGCCATAGCCTATGTAGGTCATTTTCCCCCAGAACCAGTGCCCTTGTTTCTGGTCTCATGGTCTCATTCTTTTGAAACGCATATTCTAGATGCATCACTGAACAGAGTTTTCAGGACAATATACACTGGTTACATGGCACCTTCTGGGATCCCCTGCTCACTAAGGAGCCCCTCTCTTAAGAAATGACTTTCTAGGGCCTTCAAGGCAATGGTTAAGGTCACCTTCAAAAGTAAGCATGACGCCTTCCCTTATCCAAACTCTCCCATAAAATCCAATATATTTCAACATAACTGTTGCTGTGTATAGTTTCTTTTAAAATAATTCTACCATGTTACATTCTGTAGATGACCAAAAAAAAAAAAGGCAAATCAATGCTCCTAAGTACTGACCTTGCCCTGGGTAATAACCCTTGAATAGTCCTCCTATTACTTTTTATAGTGAGGAAGTTTACCCTCCTGCCTAAACTAAGCCCCTCCTGCTCTTAGTACATCTGTCCAATGAACTCTTCAGTTTTCATAGTATTGGGAAGATGGTTCTATATCCCAGAGCAAAACAAATGACCTGAATTTTGGATAAAAGATTCCAATTTCAAGGAAACAACCCTGAAAGCCACGTTGGTGATACTCAGCATATAGTAGTCAACTCTATCTCAATCCTGTCTCTTTGAAATACTAACTTCCGAGAGGGCAAGACTCACAGTCCTTGCTGAGTTAAATATACTAATTCTTAATGGATTAGCATGTCTCAATTCATAACTTATTTAACAATTCACCAAAAAAAAAAGTTTCAAAAGAAAGGAGAAAAGGCATACCTAATATTATATATATCCTGAATATTCTTCTCTCCACCATGTCCTTCCTTAAGAGCTTGCATTTGTAATAATTTCATAATGGCTTTTATCAAGCCGTGTGTATCCCTGTAAAGAAACACAACAACATGTCAAATGTTATAAAGTGAATATTCCAATCAGGTACGTAATCCTACCACTTTTAAATAGTTGAACACTTGCCACCCACACTGAACAGGAGCCATCCACACACACCCAGCTTACTGCATAGCACAGCCAAGAATAGGCCTACAAGCTCCCATTCAACACATTGAAAGGAGGAGCAGTGGAGCCAAAGAATCAAACCACTAACCTATCAATCACGTCCATACATGCACTTGGGGGAAAATCAATCAGGAAAAAGGAAACACTAAGCCACATAACTGCAGGCAGTGACCACATCAGTTACCCGCACTGAATAATCAAGTCCTTCATTTATAAATATTAGCAGACCATGAATAATAACCAGACATATGAAATGGAACAGCCACTCAAAAAAGTGGGCCAGGGGACCAATCAGAGAAAATAACCCCCATTAAAACAAAGTTAATGGAAGTGGGGAACAGAAATTTAAGTTTTCTCATCCTCTGTAACAGGCAGCAGGATAATAAATCAAAAAGGAGGCCTGCCCTTTTTTATTTTTTTGCCTGTTATTAATTATTTTAAATTGTGAAACAGGATTTTACTCCAGCATTACTGAGGTAAAACTGACAAATACAACTGTAATATAATGTGTACAACATGATTTACATGTACATTGTAAAACGGCTGCCATAATCAAGTTAATTCACACATCACTTCACAGTTATTTTCTTTTTTTTGGTAAAAACACTAAATACTCTCTTAGCAAATTTCAAGTACACAATACAGTATTGTTGACTACAGTTACCACGTTGTACATTAGATCCTCAGAACTTATTCATCTTATAACTGGAAGTTTGTATCTTTTGACCAACCTCTCCCCATTTCTCCCACCCAGCCCCCGGCAACAATATCTGTTCAACTTCTTTTTTTAGATTCCACATATAAGTGGTACCATCCAGTATTTATCTTTCTCTGTCTGGGTTATTTCACTTAGCACGATACCCTTCAGGTTCATCCACGTTGTCACAAATTACCCTGCCCTTTTTAAATAAGATGCTCCTTAGGAACAAAAAAGAAATCTTAGAAATAAAGATTACCCGTTAAATTTTTAAAAAGTAATATTTTTAAAATCATGGTTGTTCATATTTACAGATCATCTATTGTAAGCTAAGTACTCTCCTAAGAGCTTAACGTGTATTGTGTCATTGCTATCTAGAAATCACTTTCAACAATCATCGACAGGAAGACACTGGAACTCACCAAAAAAGATACCCCACATCCAAAGACAAAGGACAGGACAAAATGAGACGGTAGGAGGGGTGCAATCACAATAAAATCGAATCCCATAACTGCTGAGTGGGTGACTCACAAACCTGACAACACTAATACCACAGAAGTCCACCCACTGGAGTGAACGTTCTGAGTCCCACGTTCTGAGTCCCACATCAGGCTTCCCAACCTGAGGGTCTGGCAACGGGAGAAGGAATTCCTAGAGAATCAGACTTTGAAGCCTGGCGGGACTTGATTGCAGGACTTCAACAGGACTGGGGGAAACAGAGACTACACTCTTGGAGGGCACACACAAATTAGTGTGTGCATCGGGACCCAGGGGAAGGAGCAGTGATCCCAGGGGAGACTGAACCAGACCTATCTGCTAGTGTTGGAGGCAGGGGCCTTCTGCAGAGGCAGGGGTTGGCTGTGTGTCACCATGAGGACAAGGACACTGGCAGCAGAAGTTCTGGGAAGTACTCCTTGGCTTAAGCCCTCCCAGAGTCTGCCATTAGCCCCACCAAAGAGCCCAGGTAGGCTCCAGTGTTGGGTCGCCTCAGGCCAAACAATCAACAGGGAGGGAACCCAGTCCCACCCATCAGCAGACAAGGAGATTAAAGTTTTACTGAGCTCTGCCCACTGGAGCAACAGCCAGATCTACCCACTACCAGTCCCTCCAACTAGGAAACTTGCACAAGCCTCTTACATAGCCTCATCCACCAGAGGGCAGACAGCAAAAGCAAGAAGAATTACAACCCTGCAGCCTGTGGAACAAAAACCACATTCACAGAAAGACAGACAAGATGAAAAGGCAGAGGGCTATGTACCAGAAGAAGAAACAAGATAAAACCCCAGAAAAACAACTAAATGAACTGGATATAGGCAATCTTCCAGAAGAAGAATTCAGAATAATGATAGTGAAGATGATCCTGGACCTCAGAAAAAGAATGGAGGCAAAGGTCGAGAAGATGCAAGAAATGTTTAAAGAAGACCTAGAAGAATTAAACAACAAACAAACAGAGATGAACAGTACAATAACTGAAATGAAAAATACACTAGAAGGAATCAATAGCAGAATAACTGAGGCAGAAGAACAGATAAGTGACCCGGAAGACAGAATGGTGGAATTCACTGCTGTGGAACAGAATAAAGAAAAAAGAATGAAAAGAAATGAAGAGAGCCTAAGAGACCTCTGGGACAACATTAAATGTAACAACATTTGCATTATAGGGGTCCCAGAAGGAGAAGAGAGAGAGAAAGGACCAGAGAAAATATCTGAAGAGATTATAGTCAAAAACTCCCCTAACATGGGAAAGGAAATAGCCACCCAAGTGCAGGAAGCGCAGAGAGTCCCATACAGGATAAACCCAAGGAGAAACATGAAGAGACACACAGTAATCAAATTGGCAAAAATTAAAGACAAAAAAAATTATTGAAAGCAGAAAGGGAAAAACGACAAATAACATACAAGGGAACTCCCATAAGGTTAACAGCTGATTTCTCAGCAGAAACTCTACAGGCCAGAAGGGAGTGGCATGACATATTTAAAGTGATGAAAGTGAAGACCCTACAACCAAGATTACTCTACCCGGCAAGGATCTCATTCAGTTTCTACTGAGAAATCAAAAGCTTTACAGACAAGCAAAAGCTAAGAGAATTCAGCACTACCAAACCAGCTCTACAACAAATGCTAAAGGAACTTCTGTAAGTGGGAAACACAAGATAAGAAAAGGACCGACAAAAACAAACCCAAAACAATTAAGAAAATGGGAATGGGAACATACATATCGATAATTACCTTAAATGTGAATGGATTAAATCTCCAACCAAAAGACACAGGCTCGTTGAACAGATACAAAAAACAGGACCCATATATATGCTGTCTACAACAGACCCACTTCAGACCTAGGGACACAAGCAGACTGAAAGTGAGGGGATGGAAAAAGATATTCCATGTAAATGGAAATCAAAAGAAAGCTGGAGTAGCAATACTCATATCCGATAAAATAGACTTTAAAATAAAGAATGTTACAAGAGACAAGGAAGGACACTACATAATGATCAGGGATCAATCCAAGAAGAAGATATAACAATTATAAATATATATATATATTTATATAAATAAATATATATATGCACCCAACATAGGAGCACCTCAATACATAAGGCAAGTATTAACAGCTATAAAAGAGGAAATCAACAGTAACACAATAATAGTGGGGGATTTTAATACCTCACTTACACCAATGGACAGATCATCCACACAGAAAATTAACAAGGAAACACAAGCTTTAAATGACACAAAAGACCAGATGGATTTAACTGATATTTACAGGACATTCCATCCAAAACAGCAGATTACACTTTCTTCTCAAGTGCACACGGAATATTCTCCAAGATAGATTACATCTTGGGTCACAAATCAAGCCTCAGTAAATTTAAGAAAATTGAAATCATATCAAGCATCTTTTCTGACCACAACGCTTTGAGATTAGAAATCAATTACAGGGAAAAAAACGTAAAAAAACACAAACACATGGAGGCTAAACAATACATTACTAAACAACCAAGGGATCACTGAAGAAATCAAAGAGGAAATCAAAAAATACCTAGAGACAGATGACAATGAAAACACGACAATCCAAAACCTATGGGATGCAGCAAAAGCAGTTCTAAGAAGGAAGTTTATGGCAATACAATCCTACCTCAAGAAACAAAAAACATCTCAAATAAACAACCTACCTTACACCTAAAGGAACTAGAGAAAGAAGAACAAACAAAACCCAAAGTTAGTAGAAAGAAAGAAATCATAAAGAACTCAGTGGAAATAAATGAAGTAGAAACAAAGAAGACAATAGCAAAAATCACTAAAACTAAAAGCTGGTTCTTTGAGAAGATAAACAAAATTGATAAACCATTAGCCAGACTCAGCAAGAAAAAGAGGGTGAGGACTCAAATCAATAAAATTACAAATGAAAAAGGAGAAGTTACAACAGACACCGCAGAAATACAAAGCATCCTAAGAGACTACTACAAGCAACTCTATGCCAATAAAATGGACAATCTGAAGAAATGGACAAACTCTTAGAAAGATATAACCTTCCAAGACTGAACCAGGAAGAAATAGAAAATATGAACAGACCACTCACAAGGAATGAAATTGAAACTACTATTAAAACTCTTCAAAAAAAAAAAAAAAAAACTCTTCCAACAAACAAAAGTCCAGGACCAGATGGCTTCACAGGTTAAATCTATCAAACATTTAGAGAAGAGCTAACACCCATCCTTCGCAAACTCTTCTGAAAAATTGCAGAGGAAGGAACACTCCCAAACTCATTCTATGAGGCCACCATCACCCTGATACCAAAACCAGACAAAGATACTACAAAAAAAGAAAATTACAGACCAATAACACTGATGAATATAGATGCAAAAATCCTCAACAAAATACTAGCAAACAGAATCCAACAACACATTAAAAGGATCATACACCATGATCAAGTGGGATTTATCCCAGGGATGCAAGGATTCTTCAATATAAGTAAATCAATCAATGTGATACACTATATTAACAAACTGAAGAATAAAAACCATATGACCATCTCAATAGATGCAGAAAAAGCTTTTGACAAAATTCAACACCGATTTATGATAAAAACTCTCCAGAAAGTGGGCATAGAGGGAACCCACCTCAACATAATAAAGGCCATATATGACAAACCCACAGCAAACATCATTCTCAATGGTGAAAAACTGAAAGCATGTCCACAAGATCAGGAACAAGACAAGGATGTCCACTCTCACCACTATTATTCAACATAGTTTTGGAAGTCCTGGCCATGGCAATCAGAGAAGAAAAAGAAATAAAAGGAATCCAAATTGGAAAAGAAGAAGTAAAACTGTCATTGTTTGCAGATGACATGATACTATACATAGAGAATCCTAAAGATGCCACCAGAAAACTACTTGAGCTAATCAATGAATTTGGTAAAGTTGCAGGATACAAAATTAATACACAGAAATCTCTGGCATTCCTATCACTGATGATGAAAAATATGAAAGAGAAATTAAAGAAACACTCCCATTTACCCTTGCAACACAAAGAATAAAATACCTAGGAATAAACCTACCTAGGGAGACAAAGGACCTGTATGCAGAAAACTATAAGACACGGCTGAAAGAAATTAAATATGATACAAACAGATGGAGAGAGATACCATGTTCTTGGATTGGAAGAATTAATATTGTGAAAATGACTATACTAGCCAAAGCAATCTACAGATTCAATGCAATCCCTATCAAATTACCAATGGCATTTTTTACGGAACTAGAACAAAAAAATCTTAAAATTTGTATGGAGACACAAAAGACCCCGAATAGCCAAAGCAGTCTTGAGGGGAAAAAATGGAGCTGGAGGAATCAGGCTGCCTGACTTCAGACTATCCTACAAAGCTACAGTCATCAAGACAATGTGGTACTGGCACAAAAACATAAATATAGATCAATGGAACAGGATAGAAAGCCCAGAGATAAACCCACACACCTATGATCAGCTAATCTATGACAAAGGAGGCGAGGATATACAATGGAGAAAAGACAGTCTCTTCAAGAAGTGGTGCTGGGAAAACTGGACAGCTACATGTAAAAGAATGAAATTAGAACACTCCCTAACACCATACACAAAAATAAACTCAAAATGGATTCGAGACCTAAATGTAAGACCGGACACTATAAACCTCTTAGAGGAAAACATAGGAAGAACACTCCTTGACATAAATCACAGCAAGATCTTTTTTTATCCACCTCCTAGAACAATGGAAATAAAAACAAAAATAAACAAATGGAACCTAATGCAATTTAAAAGCTTTTGCAAAGCAAAGGAAACTACAATCAAGACGAAATGACAACGCTCAAAATGGAAGAAAATATTTGTAAACGAATCAACAGACAAAAGATTAACCTCCAAAATATATAAACAGCTCATGCACCTCAATATTAAAAAAACAAACAACCCAATCCAAAAATGGGCAGAAGACCTAAATAGACATTTCTCCAAAGAAGACATACAGATGGCCAAGAAGCACATGAAAAGCTGTTCAACACCACTAATTATCAGAGAAATGCAAATCAAAACTACAATGAGGTATCACCTAACACCAGTTAGAATGGGCATCATCGGAAAATCTACATACAACAAATGCTGGAGAGGGTGGGGAGAAAAGGGAACCCTCTTGCACTGTTGGTGGGAATGTAAATTGATACAGCCACTATGGAGAACAATATGAAGGTTCCTTAAAAAACTAAAAACAGAATTACCATATGACCCAGCAATTCCACTACTGGGCATATACCCTGAGAAAACCGTAATTCAAAAAGAGTCATGTACCACCATGTTCATTGCAGCTCTATTTACAATAGCCAGCTCATGGAAGCAACCTAAATGCCCATCGACAGACAAATGGATAAAGAAGATGTGGTACATATATATACAATGGAATATTACTCAGCCATAAAAAGGAATGAAATTGAGTCATTTGTAGAGACGTGGATGGATCTAGAGACTGTCATATGGAGTGAAGTAAGTCAGAAAGAGAAAAACGAATATCGTATATTAACGCATATATGTGGGACCTAGAAAAATGGTACTGATGAACTGGTTTGTAGGGCAGAAATTGAGACACAGATGCAGAGAACAAACATATGGACACCAAGGGAGTAAAGTGGCGGGGGTGGTGGTGGTGGTGGTGATGAATTGGGAGATTGGGATTGACATGTATACACTGATATGTATAAAATGGATAACTAATAAGAACCTGCTGTTTAAAAAAATAAAATAAAATTCAAAAAAAAAGAAATCACTTTTAACTTTATCTCCAGCCAAGACAAGACTTGGACTTAATTAATTGATATCTTTTGGGGCAATTATGTAAGATGTTATTTAGTGTACTCTTTTATGGCATTTAAAATTTTACAACTTACGAAAGGTTTGGTCGCACTGTCCCATACAGTAGCCAATGGCCACATGTGGCTACTGAGCACTTGTAACGTGGCTAATCCACATTGGGATGTGCTGTTGTGTAAAATACATGCTGAATTTAAAAGACTTAGAAGACAAAAAAGACTGTAAAATATCGTGTAATTTTTTATACTGATTATATATTGAAATAATATATTTGAAATGTGCGGTTACATAAAATATATTATTAAAGTTAATATCAACCATTTCTTTTTACTTTTTAATACAGCTACTAGAAAATTTTGAATTATAAATGTGGCTCACAGTTGTGGCTCATAGTACAATATATTTCTATTTCACAGCACTGCTGGAGACACTCACATGGTTTTTTTCCTAAGTTGATTCTTTGGTGAGCAGTGAGGTTTCTCTTGCAGTTGAAGCATTTCCCACAATCTATACAACAGTATGTTTTCTTTTTCACATGGATCCTCTTATGACCATGCAGTGCAGATTAATGAATGAGTGTTTTGTGATGGATATCACATGTGTATGGTTTCTCTCCTGTATGGATCCTCTGGTGAAGACAGAGGCCTCAACACTGCATGAAGCCTGTTCCCTAAGATTCTCTTTCCTGTGTGTGTTCTCTGCTGGACATCAAACTGAGGTTCAGTTTTTCTCACATACTCTACATTGGTATTGTGTCAATTCTACTTTGCCTTCATCAAAAATATGGCTAGTTGGGCCTCCCTGGTGGTGCAGTGGTTGACAGTCCGCCTGCCGATGCAGGGGACACGGGTTCGTACCCCGGTCCGGGAAGATCCCACATGCCGTGGAGCAGCTAGGCCCATGAGCCATGGCCGCTGAGCCTGCACGTCCAGAGCCTGTGCTCCACAACAGGAGAGGCCACAACAGTGAGAGGTCCGTGTACCGCAAAAAAAAAAAAAAAAAAATATATATATATATATATATATATATATATGGCTAGTTAATTCCACTGTGACTCAATAGAAATTAAAAAGTAATTTTTTTAAAAAATTGGGGTGACGTGCTGTTGTCTTAGGAATGTCTGATGGCATGATATCTCCTTGGGAACCAAGGTACTGTCTTATTTTCTTCCTTCGAGACTGCTCAGCTTCTTCGGAGAAACTTCTCTGTTGACACCCTGAGCTTCTAGAATCCTCCTCCTCTAAAGTTTAGGAAGAAGATACCTCAGCATCCAATCTTTTAGAATAAATTCCTTCATTGCAATTCTTCACACCATTCACTTTTACAGAATGAGAACCATTCTGTAGCTAAGGATCCCAGACTTGAAGGAATGCTACCTTCCAGTATATGCCCCAGCTCTTCACAACCCTGTACACTTTCCTTTACAGAGATCTGGAGAGCCTTCAGCATGGAAACTGTAACTGCTCTATCACCAATTTATCAAGAACCTATTCCTGGGTGTGAATGTCCAACCTCAGTCACAGGCCTCAGTGCTGCTGTCTTGCTTTTTGAAAGTTAGTCTTCAGGATGACACAAAACCCTATGGCTCTGACCCAGGTCTGTGCCTAGATTTTTATATAAGACCATGAAATCTGAGGTCTGTAGCTATATTTAGTAGATAAATTCTAATCATCACTGAATCAGTGAGCAGTTCCATATTCCAGTATCCGACTGAGACCTATCAGAGGAGTCTGCCCTGGTTTACCTTGGTGAGAGGGTCACTACGTGTTCAGAAGTCTCCTTGTCTTCTTGTCTGCAATGTTTACACAACTGGTAATCAGCTTTAAAGTCTGATTTAAGCTAAAATGACTCCATTTATGTATGGTTGAAATGGAAAAAGTCCAAGCCTCACCTAGTAACCTCATAAGGCCACTCTCTGGACCTAATGATTAGTTTAAAGAGTACTCATTTTAGATGATCAATTTTGACGGAATTTCTGACTGAATTTCTTCCAAGAAATATGGTTTAATTAAATAATCCCTTTTTGCATGTAAAACTATATTGGTTTTCCTTATCTAATGATTTATTTGTCATATGACTAGAGTTTTACAGAAGACAGATAACAGACTTATGATTTTTAACCAAGTTGGGTCACCTACCCCTTTATGAAAGCACTAGAATCCCAGAGAAAAGCACATACATCCTATGTGCATTTAATTCCAGGGAGTTCCCAGAACCACTGAGGCTGGTAAATTAACTCCAGTTTTTTAACCTTTAAGTTACATCTTGTTTTATTTGTGGATCCAGACTTTACTGTGTGGATAATTGAGTCCATACTATATTTTAAGCAAGAGTGTAACATGAATAGATTATAATTTTTGAAAGATGATGGCGTTAATCAAATCACGTGTAGATCCATTCAAATAGTAACACATTGCCTAAATTCAATTATTTTACAATAATTTCTTAAATTATTTAAATATTTCAAGTGGGCTGAGAGGGATGGTTTCAGATTTGTATTTAAATCCCTGCTTTAATTCTAATTAGCTAGGGAATGTTGGGCAAGCCACTTAATGTCCAGAAGCCTCAACATCCTCACCTGTACAAGAGAATCATAATAATAAGCCCACCTCTGTGTTGCTTTAAAGAATAAATAATACTATGTCAGTAAAGTACCTGGTTATTTTTTCTATAAATTGTGATAATCTAATATGGTAACTGTACCATAAAGATTATGATGCTTTTCCCTTTGTAAGGTTATGCAAACAGAAGTTTCAGAGTTCATGAATGCTAAAACCTAGAATGTTCCTAAAACTAACTACAGTTAAGTCTTAAATGCCTAAATCCTAGTATTTTCCACCTTTCTTCACAAAACCATCTATTTATTGTTTTCAAGCCATTGTTACTCTGAATCTGAGATCTGCTCTTACAAAATTAAAAATTTTTATATGAAATCTGTATAATTGCAGAAAGAGGTTACAAGAGTTTGAATAGTGCTAAAAATCAAAATAATAAAATAGAAGAAAACATAACCTTTAGAGAAGCAAAAATCAAAGAAAGGATAGAAGAAAAATTCACTAGACCTAAGTCTTCAAACTGAAAGGGTTACCAAGTGCTAGGCAAGATGACTGAAAAAATTTCTGACATTTCCCAAATCCATAGGTAAAGAGAAAATCCTATGAACTTTAAGTTATAAAATAAAATCTATAAAATAAAGAATATTAGACTGATATCATTTCTAATTTGGCATCAGAATTCTCATCTGCAACACTAAATGAAGCAATGTATATGGAATTATGAGAGAAAGGTTTATATAACTTAATAAATCTAACCCCCCTCCCCAAAAAGACTAAGAATAATGTAAGAAGACAAAAGAAATATTTTTCAGACACAGTATTCTGAAAAATTTTCTTCAAGAGGTTCTCCAGTTAAAAGATAATGCGGGATGATTGCACAACTTTGTAAATATACCAACAACCACTGAATTGCACACTTTAAAAGAATAGTTTAAATATGTGAATTATATCTCAATAAAGTTATTATTTTTTTAAGATAAAGCATAAGAAAGAAATGAAGTGGTAGAAAGATATAGCCTACAAAGAACTTGTTCAGAATGAATACCAGAAGAATTTACAATCAAGTCTTTAACATTTTTCAAATGTCACTGTAAAGTATAAAGCAATTGTTGAGAGAGGTTTTGGAGGGGAAAAGTACAAAAAAGAGAGAAAAAAAAGACAATCTGTCATAAAAATTCCAGATCACTTTAGCAAATTTAGTGGGGAGGGTTTTCAGGGGAAAGAAAACATAAAATTAAGATAAGAGATAACCTGAGATGAAATATTTATAACACATATGACAAAGAGTTAATATATATAAAACAAAAAACAGCAACAAAATAAGGCAGATCATATGATAGAAAAATGAGCAGAGAATATAGATATGCAGATCACAGAAGAGGATGATTCATAATATCCAGTGTTAATGAGTGAATGGGGAATAATAAGCATTTTCAGGTTGAGCATACATTCATTCAGACTTTATGGAAGGCAATTTAGCAGTGTCCATAAAAATTTTTAATGAACAGTCTTTTTCCCATAAATTGCATTTGTAAGAACGTATCATACAGAAATACCCTTACATATGCCCAAAAGAAGATCTTACAAGGCATTTGTTATCTTAAAGAAATGGAAGAAGAAAACTACGTTTGCCAATAGAGAAATATTTAAAATATGACACAATCATATTATAGAATAGTCTGCAGCTATTGATAAAGATGCAAACAGATCTATGAAAAGACGTCCAACACATATTAAGTGGAAAAAAAGCAAGTTTTAGAACAATATACATATGAATAAGATATCCAATTTTAAAACACATGGAATGTATAGGCTTATAAATACTTTTTTATACATCTAGATATGGGGCTCCAATTTCACTGGAATTAGCTGGTCCCTGATTCCACGTGCCTGGATCTGATTTCAGATCACCCTAGCTTTGCCTATACTCCAGAGGAAACCAAGGCCAATATTTGGAGAAATCTCTGAGCCACTCTACTCTCCCTGAGCCTTTCCAGACTGTCACTTCCTAGTTTCCACCAGGGCCCAACAGGAAAGTGAATTTTTTAAAAAGAAGAAAAGAAAGAGAAAATGGTAAAAAGGAGAAATTTGACCACTTACTACTTTCACAAGTGCCATTGTTCGAGTTTTCAAAAATGTATGCACTACTTTTATTTTTTTATTAGTGAAAAAAAGGAGGAAAAAAGATTTATAATCTCAAGGTGAGGAAGGACCACTGAACACAAAAAGAAGATTAAACCTGATCTCCTAGATATACAGTATGAGCAGAAATTTAAGTAAATAATGAAATAACCACCGTGTCTTTTATTTAGAACCTGCCTTCAGTCACAGTTTAGCACAGACACAAAAACATGTTAACTCGAGGAAGTAGACTTCTGAGAACATTTTCAGGATCTGGAATTAGCCCTTAGACAAGCAGGCTGGCTGTGTTTGAGGTACACAGGTACCCAGAAAGTTATTTAACAAATCAAAGTGAAGACTTTTAATCAAGGCGGAGGAGATCTGATTAGATATTATGACTAACTTGTTCATAGTGTAATATGTTCGAGAGATGTCATTACCAAAAAGAGGCATATCCAACTGTTTACTGGATAGTCCCTTTTCAGTATCTCAGTTGTGCCTCAAATTCAACATGTCCAAAACCAAATTCATGTTCTTCCCACATACCTGGTCTTCTAATGTTTCCTATCTACCTGGTAGAGAAGCCAGAAATCAAGGAGTCACCTTTGATATATCCCTTTCAGTGATCCTCATATTCAATCCACCTCAAATGCTTCACTCCCTAAATATCTCACAAATCCATGTATTTCCCTTCATCTCTAGGAAGCAACTATCATCCCTCACCTGAACTACAGTAACAGCCACCTAAAATCGTCTCCCTGTACCACACTATTTGCCTATCCAAAACCCAGCACTTTTAATGTTATGTGCACACTGAAGCCAGAGTGGTCTTTTTGAAACCACTGATACTCACCATATAAAAACACTTCAGTAGATTTCCTCTGCACTCAGGATAAAGACCCAAATCCTGCAGATCAGCCATCATGAATGTCTGATGGCTGAATTGTCTGACCCCTACTTCTCTTCCCAGCTTCATCTCAAACCACTCTCCTCTTGCTCTTGAAATTTTTCAGGCCTTCCTAACTAATCATCTTCCCTCCCACCACAGGGACCTGGCATATGCTACTTCCTGTAACTGGAAAATTCTACCCTCTCCTATTTGCCTATAAAAGTTTTATTCATTCCTCAGTCTCATGTCAAGTGTCACTTCATCAGCGAAGCCTTCCCTGTCCTCCATGACAAGGTCAAACTCCCACATTAAAGGCACTCTCAGCACAGTGTTCTTGTTTGAATGTAGTTTAATATATAATTGTGTGACTATGTGATTATGGCAATCTCTCTCTTTAAATGAAAAGCATCATGAGTGCAATGACTATGTCTGCTTTCCTCACCATGATCTCACAGCACCTAGTAGAGGTATACAGGAGATATTCAATAAGTGTTTAATTAGTAGATGGACAGATGGATGGATGGAAGACAGCTAAGGTATTGTCTTGCTTAGATACAGAGGTGACCTTTGAAGGTAATTCTAGTTCTATAATTATGTGATTTTACATATGCACACTGAAATTACAGTATCATATATTTATTATTATAAAGTTTGTTATTTAGTTTATTACTAAATAAGCTAATATGAATGATATTACTAGTTGTGCTTATAGTCCTCTCTGAGATTGTACATTTAGCAAATGAGGGAATTGTAAAGACTGGGAAGATAAAGTTAACATAATACCCTTTACATTATCAAGCAATGAAATAATCCTGTTGGGGGAAGGGAGGCAAGTGTTTTCTGTTGGGTGTTGTTTTTTTTTTTAATACATCTTAAGCCACGTAGAAACAACATTAAAACCAACTTAAGACTCCTTACAGAATAAGTAAAATAAAAGAAATATTCGGTATGGTAAAAAGAGATTTAACTACTATGTTGAATATTGCCCACCATGCAGCTAAGTTCACCACACTACCAATTAACACCTAAGAGAATCTTATGAATATTAGATGGTTCCTGTGACTTAAGATCAGAGCAGCTGCAAGAAGACCCCTTTGGAAGATGCTATTTTTTTTCACTCCCTTCCCTCTTAATTCATTTGTTATATATGAACATCATTAAATAGCAATAGGACTTTTGAAGCTACTAAAATTTCTTCCCCTCTCTCTCTCTCTCTCCTTCTCTCTCTCTCTCTCTCTCTCTCTCTCTCTCTCAAGCTGCTTCTAAAAGAGTGGGTCTAAAATAAACTCAAAATAGTGAAAAGATAATAAAGTCTCAAAATATGATTTTTTAAAAGAAGGAAGAAGATAGAAATACATCAATTATGTTTAAATCCATGAGCTCATTATAATTCTTTATAAAATAAAATCTAATTGTTCAATACTGAAGAAGGCATAAAAAAAACCTGATTGTTTTGAAGTTTAGTAAATAAAGAAAAAAATCAAGTATATATCCTGCCCTTCCTATACAAACTGTACTACTGGGTAACCAAACAGTAGATATGGGGATGGTTCTCTTTATAGCAATATTTCAAGTAATAAGTGAAGAAAAAAATTGTAGAATTAAAATGTCACTATTTTGAATCTCCTAATGAATTAATGGATCTAGCCATTAAGCATCAACTGCTAACATCATTATGTCCCTCCCCATGGAAGAACACATTGCTCCCTATGAAGAAGTCTTCCCCCCATGACACGCCCCTGCAAGAACGACAAAAACTGAACTTAAATCTCATCAAATTTCTAGAACAAAATTTACAGGAAATGCAGAGAAATAAGTTAAAGCACACCATGGAGAAGCAGCCAGCAAAATCCATACTGTGGGAATCACTGCAAACAACCAAGTTTCTTCAATAAATTGTAAGAAAGAGAGAGGCAGCCAGAGAAATATGGATATATGTGAAGGGGAGATCCTATAGGTTAAAAGAGATGTTAAAGAATTAACAACTAATTCTTATTTGGATGGTTATTCAAACAAACTGTTTAAAGAATATTATTAGCGGGCTTCCCTGGTGGCGCAGTGGTTGAGAGTCCGCCTGCCGATGCAGGGGACACGGGTTCGTGCCCCGGTCCGGGAAGATCGCACATGTCGCGGAGCGGCTGGGCCCGTGAGCCATGGCCGCTGAGCCTGCGCGTCCGGAGCCTGTGCTCCGCAGCAGGAGAGGCCACAACAGTGAGAGGCCCACGTACCGCAAAAAAATATATATATATTATTAGCAATTAGAAATCTAAATACTGACTGGACATTTAAAAACTACACACACACACACAAAACGCACACACATATATCCAGGTGTAATAATCACATTACTGTTATGTTTTTTAAAAAGAGATATATACTTAATATCTACAGAAGAAATTATACAATGTCCGGGATTTGCTCCAAAAGAATATGGTAGAATGGAAGCGGACGAGATTATGGATGAACAGGACTGGCCATGAGCTAAAGGTTGTTAGGCTGAGTGATAGGAACATGAGGGTTCATAACACTATGCTACTTACTTCTGAAATTTTCTTTTAAATTTTTAAAAATCAAAGAGTTCCTCTTTGTAACACCTATTTTTTTCCAAAATTTTCTTCGCTATTTTTTTGTATCACACTCCAAGCTAGTTTCCTTCCTTTACCTCCCTTCCCTTGGCAACCAAGGCAGTGGTTGCTGCTATCATTATTGCTGTTTGGAGAGATAATATATGCTTTCAAAAAAATATTCCAGAGGATGGTGATGATGATGATGATGGAAGACATGGTGGCATCTTGCCGTCACAATAAAACAATCATGTTATCTTTGATGATGACTCTCCATCCACTCAATCTCTCCTCCCTCTATCCCATTTTAATCTTTTTTTTTTTTTTTTTTTGGCTGTGTGGCATGACATTCGGGATCTTAGTTCCCCTACCAGGGATCAAATCTGTGCCCCCTGCAGTAGAAGCGCAAATCTTAACCACTGGACCTCTAGGGAAGTGCCCACTCCTCCCTCGATCCCACTCAGAGTAACACAGAATATCATCACCTGTACTTAAGTACAATTATGTTTCAAAGCTAGAGCTGAGCTGAGAGGCTGAGAGATACCTATTTCTAGAGTCATGGCTTTACCCCAAGTTCAATCTTCAGTAATAATGTCCCAGTCTCCTCTCTGTTTTGAGAATTACCACTCCTTGTCCATTCATATGGTTACTATAGAAAGGATCCCAGCATACGAATATTCACACAATGAAGACCCAGCCTGTAGAGGGTTAAATTGTCGTTTCCCCCACCACCCACCACCACCACCCCCCACCCCGCAAAAAAAAAGTACATCTAAGTCCTAATCCCTGGTTCCTGTGCATGTGACTTTATTTGGAAATAAGGTCTTTAAAGCTATAACTAAGGATCTTAAGATGAGATCATCCTGGGTGGGCCTTAAATCCAATGACTGGTATCCTTATCACACAAAGGAGAGAAAAGATTTGAAACACAGAGAAGAAGGTCATGAAAAGACAGAGGCGGAGATTTCAATTACGCAGACACAAGCCAAAGAACATCAAGGGTTGCCAGCAGCCACCAGAAGCTAGGAAAGAGGCATGGAACTGACTCTCCCAGCCTCCAGAAGGAACCAATCCTGCTGACACTGTGGTTTTGGGCTTCTGGCCTTCAGAATTGTGGAATAATAAACTTCTGTTGCTTTAAGTTTGTAGTCATTTGTTACAGCAGCCCTAGAAAACTAATACACAGCCCCTAGCAGAACTGACTGGTCCAGGAGTGAACATCTCACACATGCTGGTCCTTGGAAATCTGTAATTGTGGCCAAGAAATTCAAACCTCAGTCTGGCTATCTCTTACAGAGATGTTAACCCAGGAGCAGGTGGTGTCCTGTAGACTAGGAAGCAGAGAAGTCAGTTTGCTGCAAGAGAGAAGAGACACACAGCCTGTATCCAGTTTGTTTCTGAGGCCCAGGTACATCCCTGTTCTTAAGTCCTGTGGGACACCCCTTTAGCAAAATAATTAAAATCACCCTTTTATGCTCAAACGAGTTCAAGTGGGTTTCTGTAACTCGTAGCCCACAGAGTCCTGTCACACTCAAGAACCTTCTGCCCAAAGTCCTTTAGTAAAGGTCAGCTGGAACAAGTCCTTTCTTGGGTAGCTGCCAAAACAAACTGAACTGACTCAAGAACCCTCTAAGAGGGAGCAAAGGAAACTTCAGGCCTGAGCTACAAGCGCAGTGACAAGAAACAATGCAAAAAAAAAGGTGGGAATGTAAATTGATACAGCCACTATGGAGAACAGTATGGAGGTTGCTTAAAAAACTAAAAATAGAGCTACCATATGATCCTGAAATCCCGCTCCTGGGCATTTATCTGGAGAAAAACTTAATTCGAAAAGACACATGCACACCAACGTTCATATCAGCACTATTTACAATAGCCAAGACATGGAAGCAACGTAAGTGTCTATCGACAGATGAATGGATAAAGAAGATGTCGTACATATATACAATGGAATATTACTCAGCCATTAAAAAAGAATGAAATAATGCCACTTGCAGCAACATGGATGGACCTGGAGATTATCATACTAAGTGAAGTAATCCAGACAGAGAAAGACAAATATCATATGATATTGCTTATATGTGGAATCTAAAGAAAAGATACAAATGAACTTATTTACAAAACAGAAATTGACTCAAAGACATAGAAAACAAACTTATGGTTACCAAAGGAGGGGGGAGGGATAAATGAGGAGTTTGGGATTAACATATACACACTACTATATATAAAACAGCTAACCCATAAGGGCCTACTGTATAACACAGGGAACTATACTCAATATCTTGTAATAACCTATAATGGAAGAGAATATTAAAAAAGAATATATATATATGTGTGTATATATAAACTGAATCACTTTGCTGTACACCTGAAATTAACACAACATTGTAAATCAACTGTATTTCAATAAAAATTTTTTAAAAAGGGCTTCCCTGGTGGCGCAGTGGTTGAGAGTCCGCCTGCCAATGCAGGGGACACGGGTTCGCGTCCCGGTCTGGTAAGATCCCACATGCCGCAGAGCGGCTAGGCCCGTGAGCCATGGCCGCTGAGCCTGCGCGTCCGGAGCCTGTGCTCCGCAACGGGGAGGCCACAACAGTGAGAGGCCCGCGTACCACGAAAAAATAAACTAATTAATTTTAAAAAATGGAAGCTCAATTTTCACTGGCATAAGAGCCAAACCCAGATCTCATCATAAGGAGTGTGGGTCAATAATGATGCTGAACACTCCAGAGAAAAAGAAAAGAAAAAAATGTTTGGTCAAGCTGTACAAACTATACTAATTAAAACCACCCAGAAAAATTGCTCTTCACTAGATAAATACAGCACAATTACTACTGTGCATATGAATACCATATCTCAGGTTTCCTTTGGGGTTTATTTGATTACAGCATTAAATACTGCTCATGTATGCTCGGTCTCCTTTTGAAAAGACTACAATTAATGCTTGGTTCTTTAGCTTCGAAATATTCTAAATATGAGATGCAAGGAAGTACCCATACTAATTTTTCTTTTTTTTTTTTTTTGCGGTACGCGGGCCTCTCACTGTTGTGGCCTCTCCCGTTGCGGAGCACAGGCTCCGGATGTGCAGGCTCAGCAGCCATGGCTCACGGGCCCAGCCGCTCCGCGGCATGTGGGATCTTCCCGGACCGGGGCACGAACCCGTGTCCCCTGCATCGGCAGGCGGACTCTCAACCACTGTGCCACCAGGGAAGCCCCCCATACTAATTTTTTGACCAGGGATGAGAATAACAAAAATTTGCATTGAAGAGAATTATACAAACATCCCAAAAGAGGGCATCCTGGGTATCATGGGAGCAAATGGTACAAATGTAGCCAAGTCTCTTTTTAACTAGAAAGGGTAAGTGGTCAGTTTTAAGTACAGTAAGTCACCAGCAAATAAGAGAATGTTAAACACTAGATTAATGATCAAGTCATTTCCTAAATTTATAATAAAATTATATGAGAAAAGAGAGACGGAGCCAGGAAGAAAGGGAGGAAATAAAAAAACAGTTCTGTGGAACCCATGGTTAACCCATAAATGACAAAAAATAATGTTTCTTTCAAAAAAATCTAAAAGATATAATGCTATTGAGTTTTTGCTTGGGAAAGTTCTAAGTACCAGAAAACAGCCTGATTTCTTCTGAAGCACTTTTCCATTATAAAAGTAACATGTATTTCAGTAGTCACTTTTCTTAAATCACCTGAAAACACCTTAGCATAAATACGTGACTCTTACAATGGAATATTTTGTGACAAACAAAGCCTTCAACCAGATCAGTTAACTTAAAAAGCAATAGGGCAGAATGGCCTAGATGAGAAAAGTGGCTAGAATTACTTTTCTGGTGATGAGCTACAAGTTGAGAGATTCTGTAATTTTAAAGAAAGAAAAAGAATTCAAAAAAAGGAAAAGAGAACATCTGAAAACAAGCTAAAAGGCTTACGGAATACTTAAAAGACAAGATGAGGAGACAGACATGGTCCAAGAATTCTGTCATTGTCAGATAAGAGTTAAAATTAAATGAGCAATGATACCAATGTAGATATAAACCCTGAAACCATCTCAAATTCATGAAAAATTCTCTGACTCCCTGGCTGCAAATGAAAGCATGCTAACTAAGACTGTCTTCCTCAAATCTTGGAAAAACCTCATAAAGGCATCCTTCTTTGGTTCTTCTTCTCCTGCCAAATAAAATAAAGAGAAAGAAGCTAAATAGTACAGAAAAGCCTCAATAATACAAGGTATGAATACAGCGTCTCCTTGTTGCTAACCATTTCCTACATGATAACAAAGCAATTCAGTGTTCCAAGGAACAGTGTCATCGACAAAAGAAAAGACCCTGAGAGATAAGAATTTTCTCATGAAATTACCCTAAATCTTAACTGCAAATAGTTCTCAAAGTCATTTTAAATCTAACTGGACCCTCATCAATCCATGATCAAAGACTCACTGGATCCAGCAGCTCTAGCCGGGACCCATTATGGGCATTTATTAATATCCTATTTGAGATTTATTAAAAAGTAGCCTTTAGGAATCTCAGAAAATAGACTTTAATCTCTCACACCCTAATACATTTTTTTCCCCCAAATACATAAATTGCAGGTCCATTCCCTGTTTGAAAGCACAAAAGGAACACAAATGAAGCGCTAGTTTATCTAGAGCATAACCGTCCTACCAAACACATTTTTTGAAAGAAGGGGTGGCGGGTCAGGGAAGCAGCTGAACTGAAATTACAGGCTGTCATGACATCTCAGTATCGAAAACTAAATACCTGGTTCCACAGGAGAGTACTGTTTTTATTCACAATCCCGTTACTAAGCAACTATAACAATGGCTGCATGAGCTTTCTAGAAGCTAGTGCAGTTAAGGGAGGGGGCGGGGATCTAAGGAAAGAAAAATGAGGAAACTCCTTGCTTTGGGAATCTTTATCATAAACTCAATGTAAAAACAAAAACAATCTAAACTGAAAACAAGCAGTTCCTTAAAGGATAAGAAAAGGACATGCTACTATGTATATCATTCATCCTAATTTTATTTAATTTCAAAATTTACATTTAACTGGTGATAATAATTTCCTAACTGTGTTTTCTCTGTAGCCCCCTTCTTTCCTTCACCCTCCCTAGGGAATAATTTTTTTTTTCAAATTTCCTTACTGATTAAAAGAACATTTTCAACCTCTTAAATCCACTTCTTTGTTTACAGAAGCTATAAAAACTAGTTTACAATTGTTTCATGTTGCCTCAGCTTTGAACCGAGAACACTGGACATCCAACTATTCCTTTGAAGGGAACAGTCTCTCAAACAGAGCCAGATACTTTCCCAGCCACTCCCTGAAGTTTAGACAACCAGAGCTTTACCAATGTCAAGTCTTACTCAAAGTTAGACTATACAATGTAGCAGGCTCTAGACCAATGTTTCTCAAATTGTGGGTTGGATTTGGGGGTGGGGGGTGGTTAAGAGGAGGCAGCTTTTCATACATGTTCCAAGGGAATTTACATACTAGACCTGCAAAGATCCAAGGAGCAGGTTATAAGGCTAGAAGAGAGAACCTCACTGACTTTTCCTCCATCTTTCCTTGCAGCTTTCAACATTTACTGCAATGCTGAGAAAGCTCTGGAAGCTACATCTTCTAAATATCTATTCCACAGAAGGATGCCGTTTCTCTCTCCTCTTTCCCTCTTTCTCTCCTCCTCTCTCCCTCCCTCTCTCTCCATCTCCCTCTCTCCCTCCCTTCCTCTCCCTCTCCTTCTTTCTCTCTCCCTCTGAAGAATGTTAGGATACTAGGTAGGCAAAATGAAAAAATACAGTTTTAGGCTCATTCTTCTGCATCAAAGCTGAGCAATCGTTGTGTGGCTCTGTTCCCAAGGTGCCTCTAGACTGCCATAAATCTCTATTTTAAGAAGAGAAAGCCACAGACAAGAAGAAATTTAAACACTGGAAACTGAAGATCCAAAGTGTCTCAGCCAAGAACCACAGGGAAATGACAAACTCATTTTTGTTTTTAGATCCGAAAGATAAAAGATGGTTTTCTGTCTCAGAAGATTCCCTGAGGAGCATTTGGAGGAGGAGGCTGTTTGGATCCCTGTTTTTAATTAAATTAAATTTAATTTATTAAATTTGATTCTCATTTTGCTTTTGTTAAGGCATAAACAATGCAAAGTATAGTCTTTGTAATCACTACAAACCACAAAGCTCTACTACTTGAAATAAAACAAAGGAAATTCTTCAGAAATTATCCTTACCTCTACTGACAACAATAAAGAAAACCTAGCACTTATATAACACATTTCACGATCAAACTGATGCAAAAGTTAAATTGGTTAGCTTCAGAACCTACTCTGTCTACATCTCCTGTGGCTAACAATTTAGACAACATGAACACTCTAAGAAACTTTAAAAAAAGTTTTTTCAGGATCCTTCAATTGTTAAAATTCCTATATTTGCTTACCATAAAATTCAAGGCTTTCTTCTATATCTTGGCCATATTTCCAAAGACCCTTGAAAACTAATGGTAACCTATACGTGTAAGATTACTCATTGAAGCACTGCCTATAATTGCAAATAATTGAAAACAATAGGGAACTGGTAAATTACGGCATATTCATACAATGGAATATTATACAGCCAGAAAAAATAGAAAGCACTTTATGTATGGTAAGGAATGATGTCCAAGATATATTTGCTTCATTGAAAAATGCAAAATAAGGAATACTAAGTATAGTAGGCTACTAATTTTTTTTTAAGAAAAAACATGTACATATAAATTTTCAGTTATATGTACATACAGCATCTTTAGAAGGATAACAAGACCTGTTAAGAGTTTTACCTGAGGAGAAAAACTGAGATACAGAGGAAAGACAGAGAATTTGCCTCCTACACCCTTTTGAATTTTTTACCACGTGAACATGTTGCTAATTCAAAAAATGTATTTTTTAATTTTAAAAAATCTAATATTACTGACAAATTTTCACATATACAGATGACATGCTGATCCACTCTCAGCAAAGCTTATGCTTTTTGGTTTACAATAGTGATGATGGACTTATACTGATGTGTGAAGGATATCCCACACCAGCATAATTTTCTAATAGGACATTCTGGAATTAAAGGTATAACCTAACGTGCTCTAATTATCCCTTAGTCAGAGACATTAGCTGGCCCCTGGTCCCTTTAGCTGCTGATACTCTTACTTTTGGATATAAACAGTACAACTAGACAATGCAAGGAGGTTCTATGTTTGTGAATTTTAAGGCATTTGAAAATATTTAGGGAGGAACTAATACTACACCTGCATTTAAAAAAAAAGGGTGAGGCAAAATCTAGGTGGCTTGCTTAAGGGCAACCAATAAGTTACAAAAAGAGACACATTAAAACTTAACCTTGGGCTTCCCTGGTGGCGCAGTGGTTGAGAGTCCGCCTGCCGATGCAGGGGACGCGGGTTCGTGACCCACCCCGGGAGGATCCCACATGCCGCAGAGCGGCTGGGCCCGTGGGCCATGGCCGCTGGGCCCGCGCGTCCGGAGCCTGTGCTCCGCAACGGGAGAGGCCGCATCAGTGAGAGGCCCGTGTACCACAAAGAAAAAAAAAAAAAAAAAAAAAACTTAACCTTTTAGGACTTCCCTGGTGGTACAATGGTTAAGAATCCACCTGCCAATGCAGGGGACACGGGTTTGAGCCCTGGTCTGGGAAGATCCCACATGCCATGGAGCAAGTAAGCCCGTGCGCCACAACTACTGAGACTGTGCTCTAGAGCCTGCGAGCCACAGCTATTGAGCCCACATGCCACAACTACTGAAGCCCACACGCCTATAGCCCATGCTCTGCAACAGGAGAAGCCACCGCAATAAGAAGCCCGCACAGTGCAATGAGAAGCCCGCGCAGTGCAACAAAGACGCAACGCGGCCAATAAATAAAAAAATAAAAACACTTTAAAAAAACCAAAAACTTAACCTTTTAAAAGCGCCTCAAAACTAATCTTTTAAAACTAATCTTTCTAAAAACATTTGTTTGAGTCTGTGCGCGTGCGTGCATGTGCACGTGGGCATGCACACAAAGAAAAAGACAGAAAATGAGTTAAGTTTTTAGCCATGATCAAACCTTACTTATTCAGAAAGATTTGGTCATCTACTAACTGCTGAAGAGTGTGCTAGAGACAAAAATACAGGTTAAAAATAGAACTATATTGTGAAAGAGCAAGTAGCCCAGCTGAGAAGAGGGAAGTGTCTAGGCAGGAGAGGTGACATCTGAGCTGAGCCTTGAAGGATGAAGAAGATGATATCAGAAAGAGAAGGGGAAGGAACATTCCATGCAGAGGTACAGCATGCTCAGGCTCGGGAACAGGTATGTACGGCTTAGAGGAGGGTTCACGGCAGAAAACGCAGGTTGAACAGAAGGTGGGAACTAGTTTGGGAAGGGCACGTATACCACGCTAAAGGGCTTGGACTTATAAATGTAGATAGCAGAATATAAAGAAAAAAATCAAGGCTCCAAAAAGATTCAAAGAGTTGATGTAAGGGAACAAAATAAGATTTGTGAAGAAAGGTTAAAAGGCCAGAGGTTACTTAACCTAATAGACCTCAAGTCTAGGAAGGCACTGTCCATACATTGATGGTTACAGTTGTACTCCGTCTCCACAGAAGGCAGAAAAAAAGATTAAGTATTCAGCTCTGATGATACTACAGTAAAAGTGAGTAAGAAACATCAGGAGAACAAGTAACCCCACAGAGAAGGAGGCGGGGGCCTGGGTTAAGAGTTGGGAGAAGGGGACAGAAGCTCAAATGATTTAAAGCAGGCAAAACTGAGGGCATATAGATCAAGACCATTTCTTGAAGCAAAGAGTGGCACCTCCTTTTCAGGGAGTATCTTACAAGAGATGCTCACTTCCATGGGATGGTTCAAATACAGTCTTGTTTGACTACCTCAGAATGCCCATTTTATCCCCTGGGATTCCATTAACCTCAGTATGTGAATGGAATAAATATGGTCATTCCAAACAAATTCAAAGAACATTATTTACTTGGAATAATCAGGGGAAGACATGTCTAAACCACAAAATGCTTTTAAAGAAATTAGTGCTGTTAGTTTCTAACGCATGCATTGATGCTAAAGGCTGACCAAGTATTGCCAATAGTGTATAAACTTTACCACTGTGGAATGATGCTTATGGGCAACCTTCTTTCTTAAAATAAGTCAGGAATTTGTACTGCAAACTGTGAGTTATAAACTACTTAGCTATTCCTTAAAAAGAGCAATGACAAAATAAGCAGAACCCCAAAACTTAAGTACAGCAAATGACCACAAATCCCCAAACTTTTAGAGCTTAAATTAGCATGTTCTCACCACATATGAAATTTCAACTGCATGACATTTTTAGGGAAATAAAAACAACTGGCAAGTAGGATGAATGGTGACCCTTAATGGCAAATGAATGAATTTTTTTCTAAAACTTTAAATCATTAACTGATGAAACATGAAGGAAAGAGCACCTGGTCGATGGAATCAAGTTGAGAATCCCATTCAGAACATAGCTGAACTCCGCAAGATCCTGAGCGACAAGGGCTACCAGACCCTCACAGCAGGCTGTTCGAACCACGACATTATCACTGCAACACTTCTCCCACAGCAAGTTCAAAGCAGGAGTCTGAAATCAAACAAGTGATTAAAACACACGTCTGATGAGCAGCAAATGCATATACACCCCCAGCCATTCATCAAAGTGTAATTCGGGGCTTCCCTGGTGGTGCAGTGGTTGAGAGTCCGCCTGCCGATGCAGGGGACACAGGTTCGTGCCCCGGTCCGGGAAGATCCCACATGCCGCGGAGCGGCTGGGCCCGTGAGCCATGGCCGCTGAGCCTGCGCGTCTGGAACCTGTGCTCCTCAACGGGAGAGGCCACAGCAGTGAGAGGCCCGCGTACCGCAAAAAAAAAAAAAAAAAGTGTAATTCGTTCACAGTGGGCTAACTTTCCTCTACAAAAACCATGTCACACCATTTGTAGAATACACTAAAGTCGGTTTTCCAAGAGAGGTAATGGCTATGTTCTGATATAGCAACTCTCTCTCATCTGGTGCCTTTGCTGCAAAATGAGGCTGGCTGCAGAAGTATGACCTGAGTCCGAGCAACACAACTACTAGGAGATCGAAACTATGACTTGGCTCCAGCACTGTGCTCTAACTAAGCCATTTAACCAGACATGAACAATACCAGCATATCAGTTAGTCTAAGTTGGACTCCAAATCATACCTATGCTTCAAGCCCTAAATGGCAGTAACATTTTCAGAAAATGTTCCTGCTCTCCTCCCACCAACCTCTATCACCCACATGCCACCCCACTGTCCCCCACAATGTCCCTGCCCCAAGTGATTGAAGCTGAATGTGGACCCAGAGGAAGGAGACAGAAGTAGGACAGGCTACAAGCAAGCTGCTGGTTCCATGACTACAAACAAAAGCCTAGAAAAAGTGTTTTGTCCAAGGAAGACTGTGACTTCTCCCCCTCACACTGTGAACCTGTCACTTTTGACAGGAAAGCACCGAAAGGACACACAGATAAATATAAGTTCTTTATTTTGAAAAATCCTATAAAAAGAGAAGTTCTAGCTTTCATAACTTTCTCAGGAACTCATGAGCCTCCCCTCAAAAATAAAGGTTCACTACTAATGATAAACCTCTATTTGAATGTATTGTGGGTTAAGTCCATTTAGATTTTACATGTTGTTTTGGGGATTTTTTTTTTTTTTTGCTTTTTTTTTTAAAGAACACACAATGAAGCTATTTTTCCTTCCTCCTGACATAATTTATTAGGGAAAGATACAATCTGGAGAAAAAAAAATTAAGATTCCCCAGCTCCCATAGAATAACTAAAAGAATGAAAATCAACATTAAATTGTGCTAACTTTCCCACAGTAGCTGGCTCTGAGAGCCTCTTCAGTCTTAGAATCCCACTAACATAACAATACAATTAACAGTCACTGAAGGGAAGAAATATTTATATTCCATTTCTTTTATTCAGAAGGAAATTTTATTCACCTTTATGGACAATACCAAAGCGTTCTAAATGTCATCACTCCACTACTAAGCCAGAATAACAAAATAAATGAATAAAAAAAACTGTTGCCTCAGGTAATACTGTGCCCTCATGGAAGTAAGCATTCATTTATTAGAAGAGGAAACATTTAGTTACAGGGATTTGACATTCAGTAAATCCTGGCAGTTTAAGTAAAAACACTAGATCTTCTCAGAGTACATAATGTGATTATCGGCAGGATTAAGATCAGAATTCTCAGAAAACCTAATTTATATGACTACATACAAACACCAGATAAATGCCAATTAGTGAAGTATGCCCCTACATTGACTTCAACATGTCAGCAGAAGCTGTGAAGAGATGTAACTTGGAGCAGCTAATAAAAAGGAATGTGAGAGAAAGGAAATCAATTTATTTCTGTTATGAAAAAAAAAATCTTATTTCCATCACCTATATTCTCCATAGAGTGACCTTAGAGGACCTACTTAAGCAGAGCTTCCAATCAGCATGTCAAAATACACAACACTGGTCAACCAAAACCCAAGTGGTAAATATGTCAGTAAGCTGGCATTGCTTCAACTCTTAGCATTCAACTGCTCTATGAATGGCACAGAATTTTTCCTCCAGCTCCTCCTGTCAGGGGATGACCTTTCCGACTTAGAATGCATATTTGGGGCTATACCTAAAGCATGAGAAATCTCCTACACCCAAACAGAGCCACTATGTTCACTTTCTCCATTAAACAAAAAGATTCCCTCAGCAGTTAACTCTATCAGCCTTCTCTAAAGCATGCCTACCCTCCTTCCACCCATGTTATTTTTCATTAATAATCATAAGAATACTCCCCTTCACCCCTTCCATATCTCATTCCTGGAGTGTTGTTACAAATTTTAAAGTTTAAAAGAAAATCATGGCAGGCTTCCCTGGTGGCGCAGTGGTTGAGAATCTGCCTGCCAATGCAGGGGACATGGGTTCGAGCCCTGGTCTGGGAGGATCCCACATGCCGCGGAGCAACTGGGCCCGTGAGTCACAATTACTGAGCCTGCGCGTCTGGAGCAGGTGCTCCGCAACGAGAGGCCGCGATAGTGAGAGGCCCGCGCACCGCGATGAAGAGTGGCCCCCGCTTGCCACAACTAGAGAAAGCCCTCGCACAGAAACGAAGACCCAACACAGCTATAAATAAATTAATTAATTAATTTTAAAAAAAAAGAAAATCATGGCAAATGAACAAAAAAAGGCAAAATCATTTCTATAGTGACCTGAACTGTGAGGAAAACAAAAGAAGTGCTTATGCAGTCCAGCTAGCAGCAATATCTGAATAGAACTAAAGCACAAAGTTAAAGACAGACCTGGTTTGTGGACTGGTGGATCTTTTCTGAAAAAACATTTTCCTTTAGAACTGCAGCAATAAGATGACCTGCAGCCTAAAAATACAAACAAAATTAATGAATACATTCCCTTGGAAGTTCTCGCTCAATAGTGAATTTGAAGGTAACTAATAGCAGTACTAGTTGATATGGTATGCCAATCACTCCCATTCATAGAGTGTGTGCTTTGTAGAAGGCACTGTATTGGCACTCCACATACATAATCTCTTATCTTCATTAACAACCCTCAAGGTAAGCATTTTATCCTACATTTTATCCCAATAAGCACACTATTGTTCATAGATGTTGAGAAAATTGCTGGAATTTCAGTTTAAATTGCTGTCACTTAGTATTAGAAGATAATTTGAGATTGCTTAATCCATTAAACCATGAGAAAAGTGAGAAACTCCACAATTCTTAAAATCATCTTTGCAGTTAAATGAAACGCATCATTTTTCATCATGCCCTTAATGAAGATCGTCATCCCCATCTTCATGATTATGGCCCACACAGATTTGAACCAACAGGTCCTCCCCTCACCATGACCATTCTCCTTCCTCTATGCTCTATGATTTAATTTTTTTGTTGGTTTCTCATAGGTTTCAGCCCCTTAATAAGCTTTCAGCCTCATAAATCTCTAAAATTTTTCCATATCTTCTTTGGTCAAAAAGCCAGTAATTAAAACTAAGATTCTTATAGGAGAGCTGATTCCATAAATACGTAAATGTCATTATTTCCCATCACCTCAACTCCACTCTCCTAGTTTTTCAGCACCACACAGCACTGCTGTCTTAGAGCCACAGGCTAGCAACAATGACAGCCATGCTATGTATGGGTTGGGAGAAACTTTGCTTCGGCAACAACTGTTCAGCCTGCCCTTGAGACCAATGTCTGAAAAGACTATGAATACCTGTCAGTGTTGCAAAGTCTCCCGAAAAGCTCAAATAAAAACAAAGCACCTACTCCTTCATTTCTTTTTGTATTTCACACATTGGAATTGAATTCAGACCTCAATGCTTGACGGTCTAAGTTTTACAAGTCACACATTCACATGAATTTTAAGTTTAGATCAATGAACTGTCTCTTACCTCTTTGTTAAAGGGATAGTAACAAAGAATTGAGGACCAGTGAATAGTTTCAGTTCCTGTTTACAAAATACACCATATTTCATTGAATGTAACTGGCCATCAACTGCAAGATGCACCATTATTTTATGTACCATCAAGAAAGAAAAAAAGTCTGCCAACTAATCTGTGTTATACAATGCTTCTTATAATTTAAATTTCTTATTTTATATTAATGAAAGAGCTCTTTCAGACTCTTTTAGAAAATCATGGCCAACTTCATAAATGTGCAGGCAATACCAACTGTATGCCGCTGCCATCAATTACTAGGTACAACCCAATTTCACAGATGTTAAAATGTGAAAAAATGTGTATGAATCAATGAAATATGGTGCTAACACTGAGCAGTGGTTACAAAAGAACAATAAGAAGTATTCAGAGGACAGGGCACAGTTGCAAGAACCTAATGAAACCAATATGAAACACAACAAGGACAAAAAAAAGCTACTGTTCATATTTAGAAAAAGGACTAAAAGAAAAAAGCTTAATGATAAAACATCCCCCCATTGCCCACCAAATTCAATTTCTCTAATTTACCTTCCAATTTATCTAACAAATCAGAGAATATAGCCTAAATTGATTTTAAAATACAAAATCCAAGTATAAATCAGCCTATACTGCTACTTAAGTTTTCCGTAACAGAATAGTTTAGATATCGTACACTAGACAATACACTTTTCACTTAATTGTAACAGCAACACAAATAGGCATTTCTTGATTTATCTATGCTAATAAAGGGACTCCAGGTACAGAAAAATAAAAACTGTGGACAGCATCCTCCAAGCATTCATCTTCTTCTTCATGGTAAGCACCTGTGCTGCACAGGATATGACTCCAACCCAGTCAGGTAGAAGGGAATCTTGCATAAGGAGTGTTCTACTCCTCATGGAAGGGTTCCCCACTACCCAGCTAAGTCAATTCCCACAGCAGGCATCTCCGAAGGTAACTGTTGAAAGTATCCAAGACGCTGTACGTTGGTAAGTCTTCAGGCAGGCTTCTGCTGGCCCCTTAGCTTTACTCTCACAAGAAAAAATGGTAGCTATTATGGTACCTTGATTAACAGGGATGCTTCTAGTTAGCTGAAGGCTAACCAGAAAATCAGTTGTTTTAACCCTAATAACTGAAAAGCTCTTCTAAAATAAATTAACACAATCTTCTACCTGAGTTAGCATGTAGATCCAATTTTTTAATCCACGGTATTTTACCTATTGAATGTCATTATTATAAATATCTTTATTCTTAATGTTGTACTGCGGTAGAATATACCTTTTTCAATATTAATCTCTCATACTTTGTAGACGTATAACCATTTAATTCTGTTCCCAATAATTAATTACAGACCAAAAAATATATATTCAAGGGTTAATCAAGGTTTTTATCTCTAAGAAGAAAAGTATGACATAAATGAAAGCAGAGATTGGTCAATTTCAATATTTACTTTCCTATGTCATACATAAATTTTCAAATTAACTGATATAAAAGTTGTTTATTAATATATATTTCAGTACATAGAAGAATAAAAATATTTAATGTTAAAAATATAAAATTCAATTAACAATCCACCAAAAATGTTTGTTTGTTACCATGAAGCATAAACAAACAAATAAAATTACCTGTGATTGGATAAGAGAATTTGGAAATTCAAACCTTTTCCTGATATCATCTGACATTTTTACTTCTCTCACATGTACGTAAGCAGATTCTGTAACCAAAACAAAAGAATATTTGTTAGTCCGGAAACGGAGTTCAAACCAACTATTTGTCAAATAACATGAAAGTAATTCATTCCAAAGACAACAATGGACATAAAGCACAGGGCTCTGCAGAGCAATCCCTTGGCATACCCTTCCCTGTTAACCACTTCGGCCCTCAAATGCCATGACTGATAAATAAACTAAAAATGCCCAACAGCTCTTAGTTTTTCCCATTAGAGCAAATCCTGAAACAGATGAATTCACTCCACAGAAACAAACAAAACAATCCAAAAGTTCAAGCCTAAATAACAGGATTTTAAAAGTTCAACCACACGTTTGAAATAGAAATTAATTCTTCTGTGGATCAAAACTTCTGAGGAAGAAAGAATCAAACTTTCACAAAATGGTTTAAATTATGCCTCACTCTGGCACAAGCTTCCGTTTAATCATGAATCCAACTGTTAGTGACAAGTGTGAAGCATTGGTGAGCTTTTTCAGGAAGTATAGAAATGACCTAGAAACTCACACATCAAAACAGATCCTGTGTCTTCTAAAAGAGGAACAAGCAAGCAATTAGCACCAACTTTTAATATTTACATCACACCTCTCTGACTCCTACTGGGCTCTCAAATACAACAACAAAAACAAAATCATGGAGAAGGGCAGGTGGCAAAGTGGAGGCACAGAACTAATAAGATTTCCCAAGGATCCCAATTTATCCAATTCCCATGCAGCACTGAACCCAGCAAATTACACCACTCTAAAAAATAGGATGCTTTAGGCCACCTATTTATTACAGTATAACTTAAAATAAAAGCTTGTCAGTACTGTTCTCTAAGTCACCTTATAAAAATAACAGGCAACAAAACCAAGCTTTCCTGATCTCAAAAATGGAAGCTTCTTGGGTTGAACCTGCAGCTCTTTCTCACTATTGTCCTCCCTTTCTTCCAAAGGCCAACTCCCTGAATAAATAATTTATACTACCTTTCTTCCTCAACATCTAAACTTTGCTACAGTAAAGTCCCTTGAATTGGACATTTCACAGCACTGAAACAACATGTTCTAAGACTGCCAACCATGTCCCCTGTCTAATTTACTCCTTAGCTTTTAAGCAGGTCAAAATTTCTTCAACTTCCCCGTTGTATTAATCTCACCTTTCTTGAAATGTTCTTCTCTTTTGTTCCATAAGTCATCACAACAGGATTTCCCAAAGTGTGTGCCTGGGAAACCCAAGAAAGAGATCTCCTCGAGAGGAAAAAAGAATTTTGTAGGGACATATATTGCCATCTTGAAGATTCAAAGAGTAAACAAAAAACCAAATAATACATGAAATATGTTAGAAGGTGATACAATGGAAAAAAATAAATCTGATCTCTTTTTCTATAAGTTGGTTTTTGGTTTTTTTTGTGGTACGCGGGCCCTCTCATTGATGTGGCCTCTCCCGTTGCGGAGCACAGGCTCCGAACGCGCAGGCTCAGCGGCCATGGCTCACGGGCCCAGCCGCTCCGCGGCATGTGGGATCCTCCCGGACCGGGGCACGAACCCGTGTCCCCTGCATCGGCAGGCGGACTCTCAACCACTGTACCACCAGGGAAGCCCTATGAGTTCGTTTTTGAAGTACAATTGACCTACAATGCTACGTTAGTTCCTGTTATACAACATAATGATTTGATATTTCTAAACATTTCAAAATGATCATCACAATAAGTCTAGTTACCATCACCATACAAATGTATTACATAATTATTGACATATTCCCCACACTATACATTTCATACCTGTGACTCATTTATTTCGCAACTGGAACCAGAGGCGGGGGGAGGCGACTGGATGAAGGCAGTCAAAACATACAAACTTCCAGTTATAAGATAAATAAGTACCGGGGTCATAGTGTACAACATGATAAAGGTAACGAACACTGCTGGATGTTATGTATGAATGTTAAGGGAGTAAATCCTAAGACTTCTCATCACAAGGAAAACATATTCCTCTTCCACTTCTTTAATTTTGTATCCATATGAAACAATGGGTGTTCACTAAACTTATTGTGGTCATCATTTGATTATGTATATAAGTCAAATCACTATGCCTTAAACTTATACAGTGCTAAATGTCAACTGTACCTCAATAAAACTGGAAGAAAAAAATGTTTTTAAAAAGGAAAGCCAACAGAGTAAAGGGGGGTGGATGAGAAGTGAGGGATGGACACACTTCCTATTTAAATATGGTGGTCACCTTAGAGGGTGACATTTGGATGTTAGCCACACAAATCTGGGAAAAGAGTGTCACAGGCACAGGAAACAGTGAGTGCAAAAGCCCTAAGCTAATAACCTGCTTAAGACCCATCCCAGAAAGAGGAAAAAGATGAATCAGGGACAGAGTGAAGGAGGAAGAGAATGATAAATCAGAGTCAGTGAGAAGCCAGACCACAGAGGGCCTTGTAGGCCACTGGATGGACAGATGTATTTATCCTGAGTGAAACTGTTAACTACTACAGGAAAAAAAAAAAAGTGGTAAGATTTTAATAGAATCACTGAGGTGAGGAGAGGTCAGATTCTGGATATCTTCAAAGGCAGAGCCAATGTGGCTGCTAATGGATTAGATGAGAGTATAGGAGAAAGAAAGGGTCAACGATGACGTCAAGGTTTTTGATCTGAGCAACTTTATTCTCAATTTTAATTCTTTGGGCATTTTACACATTAAACAAAACCATGTATATATTACTTACCATGGCATTTTTTTACTAAAAGGAAAAGATGGAGTTGCCATCAACTGAGACAGGGAAATAAGTTTTGTGAGGGAAGACCAGGAATTCCACTGGATAGGTAAGTTTTAGATGCTTAATGAATATCCAAGTGGCAATGTCAGGGAGAAAGTTGGATAAATGAATTTATAATTGAGAGACAGATCTTAGTTGGTGATACAAACAATGGTGTGTATTATTAAAGAATCTGAGAGGTTCTAAAGCAAGAAGTTTGATTAACTTTGCTTAACCCAGAGTTTGCCAAACTTATCTGGTCATGGCCTACCTTTTTCTAAAAATACCTGTTAACAGTCTACATAACCAGCCTTCCCTGGGATACACCTTGGCAAACACTGCTCTACTGGCTCCTCCAATTCCTCTGTCCACTCTGCTTCTCAAGCACCATCTTCCTGAAGGTGCTCCCGAGCCTTTTGCCTTGTGCTTCTTTCATGAAAACTCTCCTGGAACCTTCATCTCATCCCTATCTCCAAACACTTCCCTACTCTCTCTCATGAGGCTCTAAAACACCAGAAATTGGAGAGGTTAAAAACAAAACACATATTTTCTCTCATAAAAACTGTTTCCATTTCAGCGCATCTTCTCTCAATTCTCCTCTCACAATTTTCTTCACTAACATTCTCTAAATCCAGTCAGTCACAAAGTCAGCTTTGTTCTTTCCAGCATCTCAGAGTCTACCTTTCCTCTCCATTTCTCCATTCATCATCTTCGTTCCTCATGCTAGGCTTCCTTCAGTAACTGCTTAATCTTGGGGTTCTCCATGCTTGAGTTCATCCCATACGCTGCTGTCAGATTAACTGTCCTAAAATGCTATTTCCATCATATCATTTCCCTGTAAAGAATTCATAGTGGGTTTTCAATAGCCTGTCAGATTAAATGCAAATTCTGATTCCCAGGTTTTAAGTCTCCAACAGCAGTCTCACACATTCGACTTCATTTTCACTGTTGTCTAATTCCAATCTGGTTAAAACCATTTTCAGAATAGTCCCATGTGCTCAAAAATCTGCTCATTCCTAAGGGATTTTATTTATGCTGTTGTCTCCTATATAAAATGTCCTCCTCTGTCTGTTCCTACTATTTAAAGATAAAATTCACTTCATAGCGTATCTTCTCTGTTAAGCCTTTCCCAAGCAGCCACATCTTAGAGCAATCGCCTTGCTTTATATTTCTTCAGTGCTATTGCACTTGGTCTGACCCATACTACCATGTGACTATTTACATTAGGATTGTTCATATTTTTCTGTAAAGGGTCAGATAGCAACTACTCAGATTTGCCACTGTAGCAGGAAAGCAGCCACAGACAATACATAAACAAATGACCAGGGCTGTGCTCCAATAAAACATTATTTACAAAAACAGGAGGCAGGTGGGCTGTAGTTTACTGACTCCTGGTTTACATAATGACTATTTAATTAATTTCTAAAATTTGTTGACAAAAATTACTACAGTTGACATTCAAATTGCCCCTGTGCATCCAAGCACAGGTAAATACATAAATAAGATAAATTATACATGTCTTATTACCTAAAAGATGAAAAAGTTCTCTTTATCATAGAAAACAAACTTTTTCATGCCCCTAAACTCTGAAGGAAATTTCTCACATTAGGCTTTCTATATGGGATATAGAGTGATATAATAAACAATAATCTCAATAACAAGCAAAACGGAATTTTATGTTACTTCTTTTTTCAACAAACCCTGGAGAAAGCCACGGTTATAACATAACATGTAATTCAGAAAAAAAAAACTCTCAGCTAATGGGGTCCAAGTACAGAGTTTTCTGATGATCTAACCTAACTCAATAGAAAGTCGACTTTAGAGTATCCAGAGAAGCAGAGGGTTATCAACTTACCACAGAATATACTTACGCAAATGTCAAGAGTGGGAGAGTTAAATAGAAGAAATGTGGGGTTATACTCTGATTCAGGCCTGAACGATGGAATTCCAAAATGCTCTGGGGACCAGACAAACAGCTGGTTAGGCTAATAGCTTATTATGGCAGTGAAGAAGCTGAGCCCTCCGGAAAGAGGACTTTGTCTCCAGGAGGTGGGCCAATGGAGTAAAAGAGCACTGTTTTTACCAAAATTGTCTAAGTATAGATGACAAATACCTAAGCTTACAAAAGACAGTCCTAATTTTGGTACAACACTTTAGAGAATAAGTAAGTTTTTAAAATCTATAGTAACTATCTTTCCTTAGGCATTCTCAAAACCACTACCACAGCTGCAATATGATTTGATATCATCCTTGATTTGCTATCCTTGCGCTACCAACTGCAGGTGTCTTTCACCTGCTGGAGACATATTTCAAGGTTAATCACAACCACTTCGCCTTTCAAGGTATCAAAACATCATATTCTCTTAGGGAATTTCAAAAAGAGTACATATTTTGCTTTAACATTGGCAGTGTAGCATGCGTCCTACTCTATTTTTAATCTCAACGTCCCTTGGGCATTTTATACATTTAAGAAAACAATTTATATATTACTTCTTACCCTGACATTCTTAGTCACAATATGCTCCATAAACCACGTTACAAAAAAAGAGTATTTGATTTTAAAAGATTTATCTCCAACCTGTCATAGTGCCTTTTTTGTCTGTCTGAATCTAAATCAGAAAGAGAATTTTCAATGAGGTCTTTAAGTTCCAAGTGAATCAAAGTATTTGTTTAACTTAAGCAATTATCATCTTATCTGCCAAGGTGTTTCAGCCGCACAAGAACACTTCCCCAAAAATAAATCAATTGCACTCTAGAAGCAATAAAGGAGCAGCAGATAGATAAAGCACCTTAGGTTTTCAATTTTCTCAATAGTTTCCCTAGGATACAAAAATATACAGCCATAGATCACACGAAAGTATTTAGTGTCAAACTTCAAATGAAGGATACAATCTGAAAAACAAGAGAAGAATCTCCCTATAGTAGACCCTCAAACAACACAGGGGTTAAAAATCTATCTAACGCCGACCCCCACACAATTGAAAATCTGCACACAACGTTATGATCAGCCTTCCACTGCCATGGTTTCTCATCCACTGATTCAACCTACCACTGATCGTGTAGTATTGTAATAAAGTATTTATTGAAAAAAATCCATGTATAAGTGGACCTGTGCAGTTCAAGCCTATGTTGTTCTAGGGTCAACTGTAATTATATTCACAAGTGCTATGGGAATCTAGCAGAGGGATTATGCAGGGTAGTTTGCGGGGGCCGGTGTCCAATGGTCACAGAGAAAGACTTGACTTTGAGCACTCATGACTACCAAATTTCTATATAGGAAGGACTCAGGGCAGCAATGTAGGTGGAAGTCAGGGCTACAGAGAGTACATTCTGGAAGCTAGTCTACAAAAGCAAAGTCATCATCAGACTGATAAAAAGTAAACTTCCCTCACATTAAAAGGACCCTGTTTCAGAGACACAACTAGGACTTTTTTTCTTTCTAACACTTTATCAACTCTTCCAATTATCAGTTATGCATTTACTTAGCTTCTTCCACCCACAAGTTAAGCTATGGAACCATCAGACTGAGGATTTTTAACACATATTTTGACAATTTATTACTTTTTTTAATGGCTTATAGAAAAGCTGATATGCACCATCAATAAATTTGACCTGATCTTATAAGTTTATCAAGACTGTGGCTCAGGGGTATATTCCAGACTCTTCTAGTTGCTTCACTCTGCTCCTTAAAGAAAAAAAGAAAAAGACTTTTCAATCACCCAATATTTATATCTTCCTTGTTCTCCTACCTACTTAGCTTCTCACTTACCTCTTCTCAGTCCCTAAGAGTCCCACAGCCTCTCTAGTATTTGGCAGCTGGAATCTGTTTCATCACCCTTTATTATATCCCGAAACCTGCTAGAAACTCAAGCTTAACCTCAGCTCTTGCTTCAAAAGCTTCAAAATCCAACTGACTCCTGCACTCTCAAATTAACAGGACAATTGGAGTCCTCCTAACGACATGATTCATAAAAATGGAAATGTCATGGGAAAATTGCAATGGAAAGTTTTTAATACTATAAAGAGTGAGTGTAAGAAAATAGTGATTTTTAATCATTATATTCACTAAGTCATCATTAAATTAAGCTGAGAGTAGGAAATACTTGTATTTTCGCCACTAATTTCAAAATCAAGACGAGGTAGAGGTCAACCTACTGGTATGACAGAACCACTTGGTCAATCAGAGAAAGCAGGAACGGCATAGACGTGGCAGAGACTGCTACCTATCCTTCACTATCTGTGCTTTTCTTCTATATTAATAAAACTGTAGCCTGACCAGCTGTATTACATTTAGTAGCCTCAAGTATGGCCACAGAGACTGTGTATGTGATCAAGTTCTCCCCAGTGGAATCTGAGCAGACACGATGTGCCAATTCCAGGCTACAACCTGCTTCCTCCACTCTATTCCCAACAGAAACCAGGTCTTGGCAACAACTCAGATTCAATCATGTGCATGAAGACAATGCCTCTAGGACACGGCTGGAGAAACAAGATGGAAGGAGCCCTAAATGAGAGCTTAGAGCAGAATTGCAAACCTGAAACTCCAAAAAAAAAACCTACTTTGTTTGAACCATTGCATTTTGAGGTCTGTTTGTTGCAGCAGCTAGTACTTCCTTAATAATATATTGGACCTGAGAGCATCTCCCTTCTGTACTTTTGTCACTGGAGAAACAATGTCAGAGGGGTTAAGCAACTCAACAAAAAGGTACTCACCCTAGCAATTCACATGACAAGGGAGGTTTCTTGACTCCCAATCCAGTGTTTCCCTGGACTATCAGTAACATGAGGCATAACCAGCACACTCCACATTCCTGCATCATGTCCCAGGAATTTTAAGATCTGTAATTCAAGTGCTGAGCAAATTTAGGTGACTGTAAGTTCTGATTATCTCACTGGTTGCAATTTACTAAAATACATCAAATTGCTATCATATTCTTGCCTTTACAATTTAGTTTCTTCTCAGTTACATCACATGTTAGTTACTCATAGATTTTGAAATGGGAGTCTAAAATAAGATCAAAGGCAGGAAATACCAAGTTCGAGCTTATTACTGTCCAGGAGAACCAAGCATGAAAGTAAGAAACAAAACCACCAACTTCAATAATGTCTGATTTGTTACAATATTTTCTTCAATTATTCTTGGATTATCTTTTCTAAAGTGTCTTTTATGTGTATGTATTTATATGTTAAATATACAAGGGAATGCAGATGAAAAATAGTGATTTTTAAAATCTAAAGACTGATTTATCTCTAGAATTTTTACAGTATCCAATCTAAGTCTTCAAAGAAATCCTCTAATTAGCTCCTTTATGAGATTATTTTTTCTAATGTTATAATTTTTAAATATTTTTGCTCCACCAAAAGAATAATTTCTCAAATTGCTCAGTACATTTTTAAATAAGTATTTTATGTTGATACAAAATAATCTTTACTGTATATTTATAATAAAACTGATGCCCAATCATTTTGAAGACCTTACTGACCAATAAATGTCTAATCTGAATAGCTAAAATCTCCGTATTCATATTACTTTTAATGCCATTCAGTTAACTAAAATTTAGTAAAACACCACAGAATGTGTTTTATAGGTATTTGATTTGTATTTCTTCCCCTAAAAAATGACTCAAATTTTGTGCACTCGTTCTCTAAAATAATTTACTTCTTAGCAAATATTAATATGGCACAAACTGAAGTATACCAGTGTCCCTCCAGGGGAAAAAAAAAAAAGAGGAAATGATAAGTAAAGCAAGAACGTCTAAATGTTGATAATAGATGGGTACATTGGAGTTCATAATACTACTCTATGTTTATATATGTTTGAAATTTTCCATTATAAAGTTAAAAAAATACCCACATGTGTGATTCTCACCTAGGGGCCAGGCAATAGTCTCAGCACTTCACATTTATTAACATTTAATCCTCACAATACTCTATGAAATAGGCACTCATTTTACAGAAGAAGAAACTGAGGCACAGAAAAGACAGATAACTTTCCCAAGGTCATACAATAAACTGAAATTCAAATCCAGGTAGTCTGGGTACATATGTACATAGAAAAGCCTGGAAAACATAAATTATGGGTGAATTTTAATTTTGCTTGTTCCTAGTTTATAATTTTTTCACAAGAATATGTGTTTTTGTAATTTGAATAAAGTTACCAAAATTATGAAAATCTTTATTCAAATACACATTCTTTAGAAATAGAGGATATGACTTTCTAAAACCCAAATCACTATAAGCATAGAAATCCATCATTAACAGATGTCATTAAGTGAGCAACAAACTAGAAAAATTTTAGAAATGTTAAGACTACTTTGTTAGCCATTTTACCAATGCTTTATGGAAAGAGTAATATTGAAAAGGGGTCAATGTAATTTAACTAGATAGATTCAATTAACTTTAGACCATTTAAAAATCTTCCTTCATTTTCAAGGAGAAATAAAACCATTATTATTTTCCTACTTTAGACTCCTGGGAAATTTTATACCAAAATAAAAACTCTCACTCTCGAAAAGAATTATGTAGACTGATGACAAGTTAAATGGCAACTTTTTTTTGATTGCTGCAAACTGGCCTAACTCATTTCTTATTTTTCATGAAAACTAAATTATTAAAATCATATCGAATGGAATAGAATTATTTTAACTTACACTCTTAGTACTAATGAAAGCTGAAGATCAGATGGGCCAAGGAATTTTATAGGAAGATAGTAAATTTCCCTTCTGTTAACTAACTCAGTGTGGCCCAAGGTGGAAAATATCTCTATATTCCAGGCCTGAATGGACACAATCACAAAAATAACATCATCACCACACTGTTAGAAGAACCACTCTAAAAATGATCAAATGAATAAGATGAAAAGGGCACTGTGAAGCAATGTCATATATTCTTTTGCAAACCCTACAACTATCCATAGTGAAGATGAGAAAACGTTTTTAATTTGATTATGCTTAGTCTTACACACCCCTATCACCATGATGACAGAGCAACCTGACACAGAGAGAAAAATGCATGGGGCTGGAGGGTCAGGGAGTAGGAAAAACAGACTGGTTGCAAAACCTGACTCCACCACTAGGCGTTAAAATTTAGGTTAATCACTTACTATCTGGAGCCTGTTTCCTCACTGGTTAAATCTGGGGCCACTTGCCTCACAAGGTGGCATAAATAACAACATGAAGTAAGCCTGAAAGCCAAGAAGATCTTGACACAGTAGGTATGTACTCTAAAAATGTGTGTTTCCTCCCTCCCTTGATACCATGTAGGACAGTCAAGGGAAGCGAATGATGGAAAAGAATTTAAGTTTTAGGGATAAGTAGAGCATCTGTAATCAAAGACTAAGATGGGATCCTGTATGTAAGTCACCAGCTAGAGAAATAAGACACCAGCGCCCATGGTTAGGAAATGCATGAAATTCCCATTCAAAATATATAGTTGACTTCTAATTCACCTGCTGAAACCCTTTCAACAGCATCCCACTGCACTTTGTAATAAAATTCAAACTCCAAACCAAGGCCAAAAGGTCCTACATGATTTGGTCTCACACCTGTCCCTCAGTCAAGGAACTTTAGCCACAATGACCTCCAGTTTGCTCCGTGAGCCTCCCAAGTTCTTTCGATGTGCGGGTCTGGAACTCTTAGGCCCCTCAGCCTCAAGTGTTTGTGCCCTTGCTGTTTAAACAGCTGACTCCTCTCACTGTTCACATCTTCCCTTGAGCCTCCCCTACCCCTCAGCCCCAAGTGCTTCCCCACTCCCTACCCCCAGTGACCCACTACTGTATCCTTCTCATAGCTTTGGTCGCAATCTCAAATGATCATCATATAGTATTTCTGCTGCCTCTCTCTCCACCTCCCAGTGAAATGCAAACTCCTGAGGGCAAGGGCCTGGACTCTCTTTTTGACCACTATACCCCAGCATATAACAAGTACCTGCTCAGTAAAGATTCACTGAATGAACACAAAGCACAACATGAGATTCAGAACACCACGTTGGATGAAACAGCTCCTATGTGCCACACATCCACAAAACACTATAAGTAACTAATCCCATTGGATCTTCACAATAACTCTGAGGTAGGTATTATTAACGCCATTTCCAGTATGAGAAAATAAGAGCTCAGAGAGGAAGTAACTTGCCTGAGGTTATACAGTGGTATTAACAGCCAGGATTTATTGAGAATTTTACCATGTGCCAGGCAGGCATAGTTGAAGCTCTTTACATGTGTTCTCTTACCCAATATTCAAAACCCCATGACGTGAGAATTATTATTATCCTCATTTTCATATGAAAAACCATGTGAGGCAAAGAGAGGTCAAAATTAACTGCCTAATTATGTAAGAAGCAGAGCATGGATATGAACTGTGCACCCTATGAATGTGAGTCAAAGTTCACATGCTTGGGCTTCCCTGGTGGCGCAGTGGTTGAGAGTCCGCCTGGCGATGCAGGGGACGTGGGTTCGTGCCCCGGTCCGGGAAGATCCCACATGCCGCGGAGAGGCTGGGCCCGTGAGCCATGGCCGCTGAGCCTGCGCGTCCGGAGCCTGTGCTCCGCAACGGGAGAGGCCACAACAGTGGGAGGCCCGCGTACCACCAAAAAAAAAAAAAAAAAAAAAAAGTTCACATGCTTAACCACTCCTCTATAAAGTACAGTTGACAAAGAGTTCCTGAAAAATTAAAATAATCCATTAAAGCAATTCACTCAGAACCAGGCACATAAACACTTTTTAGATGTTAGGTATTATGATTCTTGGTCTAAATCCAACACATTGTTTTTTTCTATTATATCTTGCTGCATCCCAGGGAATCAAGCAAATCTTTAAAAACCAAAAGAAAAACCTAGGTTTGGATATACAGTGTCAGATCAAGTTCCCAAAGCAGCTCATCAGCATCCGCAAACAGCTCTGCACCTCTGCATATATTGCAATCCTAAAAACATGTAATCAAGTCTGATGCATGAAAGTTACATATTAAAGGGCTGCTCCATGCCGAGCACAAAACACAAAAATTATCAATCCAAACTTAACCCTCATCCTGTGGCACCATCACCAGAAACACTTCTCCCATATCTGTATATGTTTGGGGTTTTTCGTTTATTTTTTTACATCTTTATTGAAGTATAATTGATTTACAATGGTGTGTTAGTTTCTGCTTTATAACAAAGTGAATCAGTTATACATATACATATGTTCCCATATCTCTTCTCTCTTGCGTCTCCCTCCCTCCCTCCCACCCTCCCTATCCCACCCCTCTAGGTGGTCACAAAGCACCGAGCTGATCTCCCTGTGCTATGCGGCTGCTTCCCACTAGCTATCTATTTTACGTTTGGTAGTGTATACATGTCCATGCCACTCTCTCACCCCGTCACAGCTCACCCCTCCCCCTCCCCTATATATGTTTTGAGATTTTATACTTGTATTTCGTTGTTGATCATTCACTTTAAGTCCAATGAGTACCTAACAAAGGATAAAGATTGGCCACTTTCATCATGGCGACTGGTATCAATCTGTAGTAAGTCCATGCTCCTTGCCATTGATATCAAGGCTTTCGTATTTAATTTTCCATTTTTTTAAATCAGTAAATATTCATTGAAATAGATGAAAGCAATCATTGCCCAAATAATTGCTCAAACACTACCGCACAGGCACAGATGGCTACACGGCTGCCAAATGAACGCTTGGCTGGCGTGTAGCCCCAACCATGTGACAGCTCAAGACACATCTCAATGAGACAGGGGATACTTTTACTTCTAAAAACATGCAGGAGTTTGAAATAACAATGGAATGTTCGGGAAGAAATGTTCAGAACCAGGAAGATCAAGAGGAAGCCACTGAACGTTCTCAGTTCCTGCAGCTGCCTCAGAATACAGAGCTTGAACTACGACTTGGTATCACACTCCATGCAATGAGAATATGAGGATATGGTGTACAGGGGCCATACTGCAGAGCTAGGCTCAATTTCTAATGCCCCTTCCAGCTCTGAGAGGACTGTCACCAATCCTCAAGATGTAGATCTTCTCATCTCATTCTGAAGGGGCTACCTCTACCTGTGTAGCAACAGCACATTACTGAAGGAGTATCTCAAGCAAGAAGGATTCCTCACTGACCAAGCCTGCTGCATTATTCTCCTGCACTTTCGAGTTTCTTGGGGGAAACAGCTGAGCCTTGTTCACCTCCTGCCGGGCCTGGCATGTAATAAGCAGTTAATTAATGTTTTTTGAGTTACTGTGTTTAGCACAGTACCTAATACACAATAGACTCAAAAAAATGTTAGAATCATAATTCTACTGTTTATTTTGTTTTCAGATCAACTTTCCAAAACAGAAAGTGAGAAATAGAGAAGAATCTATATCCAAATCTCTCTCACTAATGAAGATTTGTGAAACAGACCAAAATAAATTAATAAGAACCAGACGTCAAAAATAAATAAATAAATTTGTAAATGACTCTATTTTCAAATTAAAACAGTAACCAGATTCAGTTATCAACACATTTAGGGTTTGAAAATAATTAGCTCTTTTTAGACCGACTCCTTTTTCCCGGCTTTTTTAAAACTAAGCAAATAACTTCTGTATAGGTAGCATAGAGAGGAACTTCAGCCAAGCCCAAATCCCAAATCAGCAGAATCCAAATTGGTGAGATTTTATCACACTGTTACTCATTTTGGTACATTTTCTTACAAAAATAAAATAAAAGGTCAAAGAACCCATGTAAACACAAGACTGGTTCATCAGTTTCCAGCTGAATCTAATAGAGATGGAAAATGGGTCTTTGTTACTTGAATACATCATAAGTTTTACATGAATGCTTCAGCTGACAGCTATTATTTATCATAGCTATACCCTTAATCTGCTATGTATTACAACCCTTTAAAAGCCCACAGTATTACCTCTGTGCATTTCCCACTAGGGTAAAGGCATTTTAAACACATAATTACCCAATGAAGTAACATTTACTAATTTTCCACACAACTAGCAGTATTCACACCTGTTTTTACTTGTAGGGTTCTTAATAATCAGATATTAGTTAACCTTCACAACTATACTGGGCAGACGATCATTAGTAAATCCTTTCACAGTAGTACAGAGACACCAAGCTGTATGTTCAAGAAAAGGATCCTGCAATGAAATGCTAATATCCAGTTGGCAGAAGAAGAGGAGGAATGGGAAGGGGAGGAGGAGGAACACCTAACTGTTCGTGACAATTATTTTTAATTGCACAAATTTTAAAACCAATACATACAATTTTCACATGTACAGGGTTCAATGGAACTTTTCAACACTATGCTGGAAGTAAATGACTGACTAGATGAACAGCAGTGAGCCAGCAACTCACAATGAAGCCAGTGCTCAGAGCTTCATTTCAGTCTCAAAAACTACTTCTGCCTCTCAGTCCAAATTCAAACTCTCTTTATGAATTGCTCCCAATCTGTCTTACCTCCAAACTGATACAAAGGTCCTCAAAGGCCAGATCAGCTCTGGAGCAAAGCCTCAGATGTAAGGCAGAATCAGCATGGTTCCCAGGACCACAAGCATCTCCCCAAGCCCCAACCCACCATACTCAATTCCATAGAGAACTTAGCACAATAAAGCTGAAAGTCTGGGGTAGGTCCAAAACTAACCCACTCTGTGGGAGTGGGCAGTCAGGGTACTTACTGATCATTTGACCTTAGTGTTTGGCACTTCTTGGCTATATCCCAAAGTGTGGCACACATGCTTCAAGTTCTATTCACCTCCCATTTCAAAAGTGTAAGAATATAAAAGGCTTAAAAGCAAGCTTCTTTTGTGCAAAGTTATTCACTGACTGATCTAAAAGGTAAGCTAAGTAATATGCAGGTAAAATTTTGATTAGTAATGTGAAAAACATTTACAAAGAGTTTTAATAATATAAAGAAATGCTCATGACAGAGTAAAAAAATTGTAAGAAATTTTTATACACAATGGTGAACACAACCAAGTTTAAATTATAAAGACACAAGATCAAGGAAAAAAGTGAATATGCAAAAATGTTAAGTTATTTCTGGTTAATAAGTTGATGACTGATTACATACTATTCCTCTCCTCCTTATATTTGCTACATTTAATTTGCCCCCCTACAATGGGCATACATTACTTTTTTACATTAAATAGAAATTATTAATTCTCTTCAAATAAAAATGTAAGTTCAATTTTTTAGTCTCAATAAAAAAAAAATTGTGATCTTATTTATTCACTTGAAACCATGGTCTTTTATCACTGTCTAAAGAGGCAGTTTCACCACAGCACACACCAAGATAAAAAGCCTCACTTGATCCAATTACACTGCTTATTAAGAGCTATTTAATGAGAAAGTCACACCTTTGAGTTATTAGATGCTATAATGGTCCTGCAGAGTTCCAAACAACTAAGCTAACAGAATTACCTTTGATTCTAAATTGTTTGCCAGAAGATTAGTCCATCTGTCCCTGAAAAAAATTAAGTGTTCCTCCAGTGTGTTCAACTTCCTCCAATCTCATTTTAATCAAGGATGTTGGCCTCAGTCGACAGAGGTATTTTTTAACAGATTTATTGAAGTATAATTGATGTACAAAGAAATGCACTTATTTAATGTGTGCAATTTGATGAGTTTAGACATGTGCAAACACCCGTGATACCATCACCACAATCAACATAACAGACATATGCAACACCTTCCAAAGTTCCCTTGCGTCCTTTTGTTTTCGTTTTTTGGCGTGCACAATACCGTACTGTTAACAATTGGCACTACGTTGTAGAGCAGATCTGGAAAACTTATTCATCTAGCATGACTGAACTTTATAAAGGATAGTTATTTTTAATTGCTTAAATTACAATACAAAGAGTTTAATTTATCCTTTAACTTTCCAAAAATGCATATATAACATATATGCATATATGCAACATAAACATATACGCATTCCAAAAATGCATATACAACAAAACTGTTGTCATCGATAGATAAATTTTCGGGCGGTCTTTACATGTTTCAGCATCTGTCAAAGAATAAAGAAAAGTCTTTCTGATATAGTGACATTTGGACACAGACTGGGAGGAAATACTGAGCATTCCAGACAGAAGGAACACTAAGGGCAACAACCCTGAAGTAAAAGCACATGTGGCAAATTCAGGGAAGACCAAGGACACCAGTATGGTCGGTGCAAGTGCGCAAGCTGGGCAGTAAGAGATGACAGAGTAAAGCAGGGGCCCAGATGACAGAAGCCCCTGTAGACGCTGTGGGCTCTGGATGTTCCTGAGTGGCACAGGTAGTCCTAGATGCTTTGGGACAAGGGCATGGCATACTTGACAGTCATTTTAAAAAGTTCATTCTAGCTTCTCTGCAGAACAGGCCATAAGTGGGCAAGGATGGGAAGAAGGAGACCAGTTAGGGGATTATGGCAATAATCCAGGAAAGAAACCATATTGCCTTGGACAAAGAGAAGAGCAGTAGAGATGGGAAGAGGTCAGAGTTTACACATATTTTGACAGAATTTGCTAATGGACTGGATGTGGAATGTAAGAAGAGTGAAGGATGACCGCAAGGTTTTCAGTTCAGACAAGTGGAAGAAAGATGCAGTCACATACTGACATGCAGAAGACTAAAGGAGTCTTGTTTTTGAAACAGTGCAACAATGTGCAAGTCTCCTAAATCCATGAGGTGCAATTTACTTTTGTCTATGTCAGGAAGGAAAGGCTACATGACAAAAGGGCGCTAAGTGCAGAGAGTACAAGCTTCATCTTCTTCTCAATTTTATTTGAAGCCAATCTTCACTATAACAAAACAAATGTTAAATTTTGTATGCTTAGCTCTAGCCTGGATTTGCATTCAATTCACACCCAATACCAATGCTGCTGTCAGCACATGCCCCACTTCCTAAACCCCATAAGGCCTCGGTGGCCTGCTAAACCCTAACTATCCTACGGAGCGGAAAATCTCACGAAGTAAAAAGAGGGAGATATAAAGGAGGGAGGGGAGACAGGCAAATCAGTATGTAGGTGGGTAGATAATCCTTACTTCCCTATTCACTCAGCCTTCATTGTCCATTCCATTTCATAACTCCTTCCAAGCTTTATATGTTCAATACATTCTGAAGGCACTGTGACTGTGAGCAAATTTAGGATTCAGGGAGGGGGGATGGGAAAAATTTGTTGTGAATTGATACTGTAAAGAGAAATGTGAAGAAAATGAAAATATATTCATTTCTTAAAAAAAAAACCTTTAAAAATATGAGGCCACTTTGTTAATATCTAATTGATTTGTGAGTGACTCAATTGTTGCTAAAACAATTAAGTTAAAGGATGATGGGAACTTTATATTAGAGGGCTCTGAATGATACCACCTGAACCCATTGATTCATCTTAGCATCATTAAAAGTGAGAAACCAGACACTGTGTCCTTATGATGTGAAGAAATAAGAAGACATACACAGAACCCTCCAAGAATATTCTTGCCTAAAAAAATTCAAACTGGGGACTTCCCTGGCAGTCCAGTGGTTAAGACTCTGTGCTTCCACTGCAGGGGGCACAGGTGTGATCCCTCGTTGGGGAACTAGATCTCACATGCATGCTGCAACTAAGAGTCCACATCCGCAACTAAGAGCCTCCATGCCACAGCTAAAGATCCCATGTGCTGCAATGAAGATCCCATGTGCTACAATTAAGACCCAGTGCAGCCAAAATAAAAAATTCAATAAATAAATAATTTTTTTAAAAGACCTTGAATAGCCAAAGCAATCTTGAGAAAGAACGGAGCTGGAGGAATCAGGCTCCCTGACTTCAAACTATACTTCAAAGCTACAGTAATCAACACAGTATGGTACTGGCACAAAAACAGAAATATAGAACAATGGTACAGGATAGAAAGCCCAGAGATAAACCAACACACATATGGTCACCTAATTTATGACAAAGGAGGCAAGAACATACAGTGGAGAAAAGACAGCCTCTTCAATAAGTGGTGCCAGAAAACTGGACAGCTACATGTAAAAGGATGAAATTAGAACACTACCTAACACCATACACAAAAATAAACTCCAAATGGATTAAACATATAAATGTAAGACCAGACACTATAAAACTCTTAGAGGAAAACATAGGAAAAACACTCTTTGACATAAACCACAGCAAGATCTTTTTTGATCCACCTCCTAGAGTAATAAAAATAAAATCAAAAATAAACAAATGGGACCTAATTAAAATTAAAGCTTTTGTACATCAAAGGAAACCATAAACAAGACGAAAAGACAACCCTCAGAATGGGAGAAAATATTTGCAAATGAAACAAAGGACAAACGATTCATCTCCAAAATATACACACAGCTCATGGAGCTCAATATCAAAAAAAGAAACAACCCAATTAAAAAATTGGCGGAAGACCTAAATAGACATTTCACCAAAGAAGACATACAGATGGCCAAGAGGCACATGAAAAGATGTTCAACATCACTAATTATTAGAGAAATGCAAATCAAAACTACAATGAGGTATCACCTCACACCGGTCAGAATGGCCATCATCAAAAAATCTACAAACAATAAATGCTGGAAAGGGTGTGGTGAAAAGGGAACCCTCCTGCACTGTTGGTGGGAATGTAAATTGATACAGCCACTATGGAGAACAGTATGGAGGTTCCTTAAAAAACTAAAAACAGAAGTACCATACGACCCAGCAATCCCACTACTGGGCATATATCCTGAGAAAACCATAATTCAAAAGGAGTCATGTACCGCAATGTTTACTGCAGCACTATTTACAATAGCCAGGGGCTTCCCTGGTGGCGCAGTGGTTGAGAGTCCGCCTGCCGATGCAGGGGACACGGGTTCGTGCCCTGGGTCTGGGAAGATCCCACATGCCGTGGAGCGGCTGGGCCCGTGAACCATGGCCGCTGAGCCTGCGCATCCGGAGCCTGTGCTCCGCAATGGGAGAGGCCACAACAGTGAGAGGCCCACGTAACACAAAAAAACAAACAAACAAAAAAACAAAACAAAAAAAATACAATAGCCAGGACATGGAACCAACCTAAATGTCCATCAACAGATGAATGGATGAAGAAGATGTGGCACATATATACAATGGAATATTACTCAGCCATAAAACGAAACGAAATTGAGTTTTTTATAGTGGGGTGGATGGACCTAGAGTCTGTCATACAGAGTGAACTAAGTCAGAAAGAGAAAAACAAATACCGTATGCTAACACATACATATGGAATCTTAAAAAAAAAAAAATGGTACTGATGAACCTAGTGGCGGGACAGGAATAAAGATGCAAACGTAGAGAATGCACCTGAGGACACGTGGTGGGGGGTAGGGGGAAGCTGGGATGAAGTGAGAGAGTGGCATGGACATATACACTACCAAATGTAAAATAGCTAGCTAGTGGGAAGCTGCTGCATAGCACAGGGAGATCAACTCAATGCTTTGTGATGACCTAGGGGGTGGGATAGGGAGGGTGGGAGGGAGATGCAAGAGGGAGGAGATATGGGGATATATGTATACGTATAGCTGATTCACGTTGTTGTGCAACAGAAACTAACACACTATTGTGAAGCAATTATACTCCAATAAAGATCTATTTAAAAAAAAAAAGCCATGGTGAGAGCATGCGTCAGATGTTTGAGGAAGAGCAAAGAGGCTAACTGAGCAGAGTTAGTGAGTGAGTGGAGAGTAGTTGGAAATGAACCTGGAGAAGCAACAAAGGGGTCAGATGGTGGCAAGCCTCACAGGCCACAGTAAAGGCTTTGCTTTTTACTTTGGGTGGCAATGGGAAGCCATCAGAGGGTTTTGGAAGACAGAAGAAATCTTATGTTTTAAAAATAATCACTTTGGCTACTCTGCTGACAATATGGTAGGAGACAGAGAACAGATCAGTTAGGAGACTACGGCAGATTGCAGAAAAATGGCCCCAAATTCTTCCCTGTTCCTGTATGCACATTTCCTTACAAAGTACCTCCGCTGCTCCTCTCATAAGTAGTCTATTTCAACATCCCCTTGGATTTGGGCTGTCTTTGTAACTATGAACAACAGTGGGAGAAGTGAAGTTGTGGGAATTCTTAGTCTACATCTCAAAAGGCCATACAGCTCCCTCTCGTTCTCTTGGCTCTATTACAGTACCGTGTTAAGAAGCATGGGACAGCTTACTGGTCCTGGTGCAGCAGAGATAAGCCATCCCAGCTGAAGCCTCCAAACCCACCATTTGCTACATGAGTGAGCCCACCAGCAAAAGAACTCCCCCCACCCCGACCTCCCCAAGCCTGATCCAAATTGCCAGCCCCAGAACCATAAACTAATAAATGATTGTTGCTTTAAGCCACTAAATTCCGACGGTGAGTGGTAATAGATAACTGATACAGAGGCTGTCACAACATCAAGGACATAGACAATGGAGGCTTAGACTAGAGTGAGAGCAGTGGGTAGTGAGAAGTACTCAGATTCTAGACATATTTTGAAAGGACAGCCAATAGGCTTTCCTAATAGTTTACAGGTGGCTTGTGAGAGATGAGTCAGGGATGACACCCAAGATTTTCACCCAAGTCATGGAAAAGGTCAAGTTTCCATGAACTGAGATGGGAAAGACCACAGATGAAGCAGGTATAGGAAGAAAATCAGGAGCTGAATTTGAGATTTCTATTAGTCATCCAAAAAGAAATGCTGAGTAGGCATCTGGATACACAGAGTCTAGAGTTCAAAGGAAGAGGTCCAGGCAAGTGTATATATATAAATATATATATTTAAAATATATATATATATATATTTGGGGGCTAATAGGGTATTATTAGTATTTAAAGCTAGCATTTAGGACCATGAGGACTGAGCCCAGGAGCTCTTCAATGTTGAGAGGTCAGAGGGATAAGAAAGAACCAGTAAAGGAATTGAAAAGGAGCAGAGGGGTAGGAGGAAAAACTGCTGATAGGAAATGGTAACTATGTGACAGAATACAGGTGGTGGCTCATACTATGGTGGAAATCATTTTGCAACTTCTAAATGTATCAAATCAACATGCTGTACCTTAAACTTACACAAAGTTATGTGTCAATCATATGTCAATAAAGTTGGGAAAATGATCTGTCAAGCAAAAGATGAGGATTAAAAACAGATCTTTGGACTTAGCAAAATGAAAGTCATTAGTGACTTTGAGGAAAGCAATTTTTTTTTAGAGTAGGAAGGGAGAAAGTCTGATGAAAGTGAGTTTAATAACAAATGGGAGGAAGTAATTGGACACATAAGTTTTGCCATAAAGGGAAGTTGTGTGGTGGCATAAGGAGGAAATGGAGTCAAGGAAGAGTAATTATTTTAAGGTAGGAGAAATAACAGCATGTTTAGATACTGAAGGGAATAATCCAGTAATGAGGGAAAATGTGATCTTGCAGGAGAGACACTGGAGCCAAATCCTGGAGTAGGTGAAAGGAATCTTCGTGCATGAGCGAGGAAGAGAGACTTAGAAACACAGAGACTATTCCACAAGAATCTCAGTCCTAAAATAATGGAGAGAAATCAGAGGGAAATCAGGTACACCCACCTCCCACATCCATGGCAACTGTCATCAGTTATCAAAGCATTTTTCACACCTCCGAGACCAGAACCAACCTAAAAATGCTCAACATAACCTTCCAGGCATCCTAATAGATGGGAGTTGTCACATGTGATGAGAAGTACAGCTGACTCTTGAACAATGTAGCACTGAGGGGCACTGACCCTCCCTGGAGTGGAAAACTCACATATGGCTTTACGGTCGGCCCTCCCTACCCACGGTTCCACATGCATGGATCCAACCAACCATGGATCGTGTAGTACTGTAGCACATATTTATTGAAAAAAATCCAAGTATAAGTGGATCCTCTCAGTTCAAACCCAGGTTGTTCAAGGGTCAACTGTATTTGCCAAAATATTTTGGAAGTCCAAAGGTCAAAAAGAGGTGCAAAAAGCAAAAACCCTCTCCTTTCTCGTAACATAAATATTCATTGGAGATATATGTTATTTTTAAATTTGGAACTAGTCCTATACCTGCTATCCTACTACTGAAACTGTAATTATTTGATGGATAAAGTTGATAACGGGAGGCTTCACCAAAACTTGAAATCCAAACTACTATTTTTAACTTCAAAGCCAGCCATGCGCTTCAGAAAAACTGTCACTCTCACACCCAAATCTAACTTTTTTCTAACCTGCCTTCCTTCTCACTAAACACTAAACAGTCCCAACCTTTTGGACTCGGATACCATGGTCAATGAGTTTTGTTATTAGATGCTCAGCCTCTTCATCAGATGCTTCCCCTACCTCTTAGGCCTACAAAAACTAGACTTTTCTTCTTTGCTGGCCACTTCAGTGAAGGCTAATCATCCTTCCAAGCTCCAAGGCTCAGAAGAATATTTCCATACCATCTACCCCACACCTCTGAGGGTGCATATCCAGGTATCTTCATCTCTCATGTATACTGATCACTACCACTGGCAGTCTAAAACCTAAGAAATCATGGTCTATCTCATAGTATCTCTCTCCACCCTGGGTACACAATCATCTGGGGTCAACGTCTAGGTGAGTGATTCATCCAACACACCAGTCTCATTGTTCTTGAACACCTTCATGTAACCTCCATTTCATCCATCTACATCCATGGCCAAACCCTACACTCCATCAGCACTCTAAAAATCTAAAACTCCAATATTCTACTCAGACTACAGAGGACTTCTATCCTATCAGCTATCTCCCTTATGCCTACCTACACGTGTATATTTACTTCATTCTGACTTCTAATGCCTTGAACCAATTATTTTCTCTCAATCTTTCAGCCTGCTCCTGGCCTGGTCATCACCTCTATCCAGTCTAAACCTCACATTCCATCACTTCAACCACCATCTTGTCAAGACCTTGAATTCCCTTGCATTCCTACCATAGGTACATTATAAAATCCAAATACTGGATCATTCCAACTATTCATAATCTCTAGTTCTACTGAATTTTGCTATAGAAAGTCACACAATTATATGAACTAGTGTCACTACAAATGAATGCTCCTTGCCTAACTGGTAAACTTTCCCAAAATCTCTAGTCAGCTCTTTCTTCCATTCCTGATGGTATTTGACAGCTGACCATTCTCACCTTCTCAAATTCTCTCCCTCCTTGTCTTCTAGAGCTCCACTGTCTTTCTCAGTCTTTTTCATTGGATCATCTTCCTTATATGGTGGTGCTTCCCAGAGTTCCTCTTCTGTCTTATTCTTTCTTATTCCACAAACTCCGTCTTAGGTATCACATCCACTCTCAACACTGTTTTCACTACCACTTATATGTCAATAACATTTTAATCTCTACATTACCTAGAATCCCTTTCCTCATCCCCAGACGAATGTGGCCAACTGCCCACTGAATAGCACCAATTGTGTGACCTAAAGGCATGTTCAAGACCAATCTTATTCTCCCATACATGTGATAATCCTCATGTGATTCCTATCTTAGGAAGTCATACACCTAGGAGGCATCCTTGACGCTACCTTCTCCTCATCCCACATATCCAAGTGGGCACCAACTTCACCATCTTAATATACCTTGCATCCATCCTATCCTCGAGCCCCACTGCATAATTTGGACTTCTATCATATCTTGCCTTCACAATTGGGCCTTGCTCCACTACAATTCATTCTGCACATTGCCACATAAAACTGATCTTAACTTTCCTCCACTTAAAATCTCTTCCCCATGGACCACCACAGCCTGAAGGATAATGTTCAAAACCTTTAACATGGTGGGGAAGAGGGCCTTTTATTATTTGGTGTTTGTTTACTTATTAAACCTCATCTCTCTATTCTCTCCTTAACACATTAAAGTCTGTGTTTTGTCTGTAACTTGTTCATTTGGCCTTAGTTCTTTCTTGTGCCTACAATGCCTTATCCACCATCCTCACCAAACAATCACTACTTGCTCTCAAAATTCAGTTCAGATGAAAATGCCTCCAGAAAGCCTCTTCTGAATGTCTTAAAATCTCACACTCACACAGTTTTCCTCTATTCCCCACTATACTCCATGCATACATCTAATTATAATATTTATCTCATTGTATTTTGGCCTTGTCTGTGGCTTCCAAGCAATACTATAAACTCCTGAAGAAAAGTTAGGGACTTGGGACCAGAGCAGATGCTCTGTCTTTACTGAGTGAAAAAATAAATAATGAATACAATATCTTTAACACGTATGAACCTGTAAAAATTCCATTTATTTACATGTTTCAGCAATTCAAAACAACTTTAATAAAAAGTTTCCACCACTCCCTCCATGTTTTGTCCTAACAGCATATGCTAAAACCTGAAGGTCTGATCGCATAAATCAACCAGTTCAATGACTGTTAAACAGAGTAAAATTCAAAGTAAATTCTGAGAGCAGCAAGGCCAAAGAAAAAGGTTGTCAAAAGAGGAGGGAAAGATACACCCTGGCAGCCAGAAAACCTCATAACAAAACTACAGTTCAACATTCACAATTATAACATTTGTTCAACACGCTTATCAGCCAAATGAGCAGTCACTGTATCTGACCAAAAAGAGATTAAAGGATATATTCTAAAACAATGGAAAGAACTGAAATCTTCAGGTTAGAAGCTTGAATGGAATGTGTCATTGGTCCCAAGTGAAATCATGAATCTTTAAATAAATAATAACAAACTTATCTATGCAGTTCGAATTCTCAACTTCCTTGGGCCTAAAGAAATGAACAATGGAAAATTTTACAGTATTTAATGTCATAGTTTTTGAAATGTCTTCAAAATACATAAAACTAAAGTAACTCAGGCTAACTGAATGAAAGCCAAAATAAATTAAAAAAAAATTTAAAAAAAAATTTTTAAATCATAAATGCAATTATATTACTTCCAATGTGGCTTGGAACAGGTTAAAAAATTACGAGGCCAGAAGTACTTGGTGGACCCAATTTATAAAAACAACAATGTTCAATCTATTGTTTGAAAAGAGATGGGATCTTCCACATTGCTTGAAAAATCTGTTTCAAATAATTGAAATGGGAGAAAAATGACAAACATCCCTTGTCCTATTAGCTTAGCAAATTTGTTTCCTATCGTGTGGAAATAGTGCACACAACCTCCAAACAATTTATCACTAATTGTGAATCAAAGATTTATATTATACTTATATAACTATATCATATTGTATTATATATTGCTCATCTCTAGATCTGTAGTACTTTTAAAAAAATATAATACTTATAGATTTCACATCTCCTAAAGAAACATCTATTGCCCACCTGATCAAAGTTTAAATTATCACCCAGGTTTCTTTTTTGAGATAAACTGAGCTCATTGTCATCAATCAAGAAATATTAAGATCAGGTTTTGCTATAGACCCATAAATAACCCTGAAACTACTATTTCCTTACATTTCTTCCAAATATAGTTATAATTTCACTTTTCATTGTGCTTTTCTCCCGAAATTTTAATTTTTTTCCTTCACACAGATATTTTCATATACACCTGAATCCTATGAGTCTCCCCAAATTTTAAACCCGAAGACTCCACTTAGATTTTTGCCCTCAGCTCCAGCATTTCTCCTCATCTTCCCATCTTAATCTGCTCCATTTCTAGAACAAGAAAGATCTAGCAAAAGCAAAATTTTTTAAAGTTCAACTTTCTTAAATTTTCCAAACCCCTAATAGTGATAAAGGGGTTTAATTTAATTCACCTAATGGTTTGTGAACAATAGTCAAAAAGTATCACAAGGCTATGAATATTATGTCTCAGAAAAACTATTCTAGAAATTTAACACCTGCAGGAAGGCTAAACGAATTGCTTAATAAGTACCATCAATCAATCAACAAGTGAAAAACTATTGTTACATCTCTAAGGGCATTTTTATTCTCAAACTAATGATTTATTTACCTTTTGGTTATCAATTCTCAACTGGAGACACCAATCAATTAAAATCCAGTAAATTTTAGGTTGATAAAATAAATGTTAACAAAGACATGATACTGAAAGACATTAGCCAGGTGATGACAACTACCTAATATTAACCAAGTAAGCAAATAACCAAGGCAGAGGTTTTAGTTACCACTAATCTACTAAAGCAAGTAAAAATGCTTCAAAAATTGCATTCTTATCCAATGTTTTTATATCATATCTTTAAATGTAACATTAAAAAGCTCCTGATTATTACATTTCAAAATTTAGATGAGTCATAGTGCTTTGAGTGCAGGAATTGGATGTGAATCAAAATTGTAAACATGCACTTGCTTGCTAGTCAAAACGTCAA